>NC_080168.1:132358753-132641253 GCF_950295315.1 Erinaceus europaeus | reverse complement strand
CCTCTTTGGCCTCATTAGAGTCCGTGGTCTGTGGTAATCGACCACAGCTAGTCCAATGTTCTCCCTGCTTTCCTTTCCTTTGCTTCTTAAATCCTACCTGTGAGTGCCACCAGCCACCTTGTATTTGTCCTACTGACTTCACTTGACATGATCCCTTCAAGTTCCATCCATGACATAGCGAAAGAGAAGATTTCATAATTTCTTACAGCGAAATAGTGTTCTGTGCTGTATTTAGACATCAGTGTTTTTAGTTTTCGAAAGTGTCTTTTGAAATTTTTTATTAGTGATTTAATATTGATTTACAGAATCATGAGTTAACAGTACAATTCCACACTGTTCCCACCACATGAGTTCTGTGTCCCCCTTCCCTCCATTGGAAACTGTAGTAGTTTTCCTAAGGTCACAGATGTGGACTTGATTTTTTTTTGCCTTCAGGGTTATCTTTGGGGCTTAGTGCCTGCACTATGGAATCCACTGCTCCTGGAGGCCATCCCCCCGCCCCTGTTGCTGTTACTATTGTTGTTGTTGGATATGACAGAGAGAACTCAAGAGAGGAAGGGAAGACAGAGAGGGGAAAAGATAGTTGCCTGCAGACCTGCTTCACTCCCCCCTGAAGGTAGGGAACTGGGGTCTCGAACCAGTATCCTTGTGTGGGTACTTGTGCTTGTATTATGTATGCTTAACCTGGTGTGCTACCACACGGGTCCTGGGCTGTTCCTTTTTTTAAATTCCTTTATTGGGGATTAATGGTTTACAGACGACAGTAAAATACAGCAGTTTGTACATGCATAATATTCCCACATAACAGCACAGCCCTCACTAGGTCTTCCTCTACCTGAACCTCCCCCCCCCCCCGGCCCAGAGTCTTTTATTTTGGTGCAGTACACCAACTCGAGTCCAAGTTCTGCTTTGTGTTTTCCCTTATGATCATGTTTTCAACTTCTACGAGTGACATCCTCCCATACTCATCCTTCTCTTTCTGGCTGATCTCACTTCACAGGATTCCTCTAAGCTGCATCCAAGAGGAGGTGAAGAAGGTGGATTCACCATTTTTAATAGCTGAGTAGTATTCCATTGTGTATCTAGACCACAACTTGCTCAGCCACTCATCTGTTGTTGGACACCTGGGTTGCTTCCAGGTTTTGGCTATTGCAAATTGTGCTTCTATGAACATATGTGCACACAGATCTTTTTGGATGGGTGTGTTGGGTTCTTCAGGATCTATCCCCAGGAGAGGAATTGCAGGGTCATAGGGTAGGTCCATTTCTAGCCTTCTGAGAGTTCTCCAGACTGCTCTCCACAGGAGTTGTACCCATTTACATTCCCACCAGCAGTGCAGGAGGGTTCCTTTGTCCCCACAACCTCTCCAGCATTTGTTGCTGTTACCTTTTCTGATGTCTGACATTCTCACAGGAGTGAGGTGGTATCTCATGGTTGTCTTTATTTGCATTTCCCTGACAATAAAAGACTTGGAACATTTTTTCATGTATTTCTCAGCCTTTTGGATGTCTTCTATGGAGAATATTCTGTTCATATCCTCTCCTCATTTTTGGATGGGGTCATTTGTTTTCTTGTTGCTGAGTTTTGTGAGTTTTTTTTAAAAATATATTTTGGTTATTAGCCTCTTGTCTGATAAAGACAAGATCTAATGTAAAGATCTTCTCCCATTCTGTGGAATGTCTCTGTTTGGGTGGTGGTTTCTTCTGCTGTGTAGAAGCTTTTTCTTTCATGTAGTTCCATTGGTTTAGTTTGTTAATTCTTCTTTGTAATTAGATTCCTTTCATTGAAGACATCTTTAAAATTTATGCAGAAAAGAGTTTTGCAAGTACTTTCCTCTACAAATTTGATAGTTTCTGGTCTAACATCCAAGTCCTTGATCCATTTAGAATTTGCTTTTGTGTTTGTGAGATAAAGTGGTTCAGTTACATTCTTCTGCATGTTTCAACCCAATTTTTTCCAATATTATTTGTTGAAGAGACTCTCCTTTCCCCATTTAATAGTCTGGGTACCTTTGTCAAAGATTAAATGTTCATAGATATAGTAGCTTCCTTCTGGGCTCTCAGTTCTATTCCACTGGTCATTGTGTCTATTTATGTTCCAGTACCAAGCAGTTTTGCTGACAATGGCCCTATAGTATAATTTGAGATCTTGGAGTGTGTTGCCTCCAGTACTGTTCTTTCTTCTCAAGACTTTTTTTTTTTTTGCCAATTTTAGGTCTCTTCTGGTTCCAGATAAACATTTGTAGCATTTATTCTATTCTCCTAGATCAATTGGTTGGGATCTTGATGGGAATTGCATTGAATTTGTATATGGCTCTGGGTAGTATATTCATTTTGATGATATTAATTCTTCCAACCCATGAACATGGAATATCTTTCCACTTCTTTGTGTCTTTTTCAATTTCATTGAGTAGTGACTCGTAATTTTCAGTATACAAGTCTTTCACTTCTTTGGATAGGTTTATTTCTAGATATTTTATTGTTTTTGTTGCTATAGTAAAAGGAATTGATTTCTGGATTTTATCTTCTTCTACCTTAGTGTTTGTATAAAGAAATGCCACTGACTTTTGTATGTTAATTTGGTAGCCTGATACCTTACTATATTGCCTGATAATTCCCAAAAGCTTCCTGCTGAATTCTTTGGGTTTCTCTATGTATACTATCATGTCATCTGCAAATAGGGAGAGTTTGACTTCTTCTCTTCCAATCTGTATGCCTTTAATTCCTTGCTCCTGCCTCATTGCTATGGTAAGAATTTCCAACACTATGTTGAATAGTAATGGTGATAGTGGGCAGCCCTGTCTAGTACCTGATCTGAGGGGAAATGCTTCCAGTTTTTCACCATTGAGTATGATGTTGGCTGTAGGTTTGCTATATATAGACTCCACTATCTTGAGGAATTTTCCATCTATTCCCATTTTTGTAGCGTTTTGATTATAAAGGGATGTTGGATTTTGTCAAAGGCTTTCTCTATATCTGTTGATAGAACCATATGGTTTTTGGTCTTCTTTTATTGATGTGGTGGATCATGTTGATTGATTTATGTATATTAAACCAACCTTGCATCCCTGGTATAAACCCCACTTGGTCTTGATGAACAATCTTTTTACTATACTGCTGTATCTGGTTGGCTAGAATTTTGTTCAGTATTTTAGCATCTATGTTCATCAGAGATAATGGTCTGTAGTTTTCTTCTTCGGTTATGTCCCTGTCTTGTCTGCTTTTAGTATCAGAGTGATGTTGGCTTCATAGAAGCTGGACGGGAGTATTCCAGTGTCTTCAATCTTCTGGAAGACTTTTAAAAGTAGAGGTATTAGTTCTTCTTTTAAGGTTTTTTAGAAGTTATTTGTAAAACCTTCTGGTCCATGACTTTTATTCTTGGGAAGGTTTTTGGTTACTGTTTCAATTTCTTTAGCTGTAATGGGCCTGTTCATATTATCTGATTCCTCTTTATTTAATTTTGGAAGTTCGTAGGTATCTAGAAAATCGTCCATTTCTTCCAGGTTCTCTAACTTGGTAGCATATAGTTGTTTTATAGAAGCCTCGCATAATATGTTGGATTTTTGTGGTGTCTATTATAATATCTCCTCCTTTGTTTATAATTCTATTTATTTGGGTCTTCTCCCTGTTTTGTTTTGTGAATCTGGCTAAAGGTTTGTCAATTTTGTTCACTCTTTCAAAAAAATCAACATTTAGCTTCATTGATCTTTTGTATGGTTTTCTTATTTTCAATGTTATTGATTTCTGCCCTAACTTTAGTGATTTCTGTCCTTCTGGTTGCTTTAGGGTTCCTTTGTTTTTCTCCTTCTAGGTCTTTAAGGTGTGCAATCAGGCTGTTTATTTGTGCTTTTTCTTGTTTCCTAATGTGTGATTGTATGGCTATGAACTTCCCTCTCAGTACTGCCTTAGCTGTGTCCCAAATATTTTGATAGCTTGTGTCTTCATTTTCATTGAACTCTCGAAACTTTCTGATTTCCTCCTTGATTTCCTCTTTGACCCAGAGGTTGTTAAGGAGTGTACTGTTCAGCTTCCACATTTTGGGACTCTTACTAATCTTTTGTTGATTGTTAAGTGTTAATTTAATTCCACTGTGGTCTGAAAAGATGCTTAGAATGATTTCAGTGCTCTTGAATTTGTTGCAGGTGAGGAGCCAGTGGCTTGAACTGAGATCTTTGTGCAAGTCCTTGTGCTTCACAAAATGTTTACTTAACCTGGCATGCTACTGCCTGGCCCCCTTTTATCTATTTTTACTGGACAGAGAAATTGAGTAAGGAGGTGGGGATAGGAGAGAGAAGATAGACATCTGCAGGCCTGCTTTACTGCTTGTGAATCAACCCCCCTGTAGGTGTGGAGCTGGGGGGTTGAATCAGGATCCTTGTGCAGGTCCTTATGCTTTGTACTATGTGCACTTAGCTCGCTGCACCGCCACCTTGCCTGGCTTATTTTTTGTAAATGTACTAATTACTGTAATTTTTACCAGAATACTGCTGCCTTATCATTTGTTGGGGATTAAATTTGGGATCTTGAAGCCATGAGGCATGAAAATATTTTTGCACAACCATTATGTTCCCTCCCCCTACTCCTGTCCTATTGGTTTGTTTCCTTTATCCTTGCTCTAGGAGCTGATTTGTAAACAAGCTCTCTGGGTGATTCTGGTTGAGGTGAAGTTTGAGAAGTATTGGTGCAGGCCTTGCTGAGACAGGGCTATCTGAAGAGAGTCTTTGGATTCCTTGTGGAAGAAGACAGAGAATGATAGTCATATGAAATGGCTCAATGTGCCTGTAGTCTAAGCTTCACTGTTCTGGATTTTTCTTTTTCCAGATACAAAGAGATAGAGACAGATATGCAGAGAGACACAGGGGGACTGGCAGTATTTTAACCTGTAGAAACTTCTGTTATAATCCTGTCTATTCTTCCCCCCCTGCTCTCTTTTTCCAGACAGAAAAGGGGAGCGCTCTCCATGAAGCAGCTTTGTTCGGTAAAGTGGATGTTGTGAGAGTTCTGTTAGAAACAGGTAATTATCATGATTCTCCAGAGGTCACATTCTTCTACATTTTCCACAGTCACCTGGACTTCTTGCCTTTACTTCAAATTGTAGATTTGAAATCAGATCATGTATAATTGAACCTGTGTTTAGACAAAAATGTTGTAAATGCATACCTTTTGTTTAATAGAAATGCTCTTGGAAATTGCAGTTTTGTATATTTATTTTAAAGATCTAAGGATGGAGAGACAGAAAACAGAATATGAAAGTGGAATATGTACTTAAAATATTTTATTGGCTGTGGAGACAGCATAATAGTTATGTAAACGACTAACACCTGAGGCTCTGAGGTCCCCAGCACCAACATAGGTCAGAGCTGAACAGTGCTCATATCTTTTTCTTTGTACTTCTCTCTCCCTCTCTTCTCATTATAATAAAATAACATGTTAAAAAAATACTTTATTGGGAGTCGGGCTGTAGCGCAGCGGGTTAAGCGCAGGTGGCGCAAAGCACAAGGACCGGTGTAAGGATCCCAGTTCGAACCCCGGCTCCCCACCTGCAGGGGAGTCGCTTCCCAGGCGGTGAAGCAGGTCTGCAGGTGTCTGTCTTTCTCTCCTCCTCTCTGTCTTCCCCTCCTCTCTCCATTTCTCTCTGTCCTATCCAACAACGACAACAACAATAATAACTACAACAATAAAACAACAAGGGCAACAAAAGGGAATAAATAAATAAAATAAATATTAAGAAATACTTTATTTACTTAATTTTTTTAATGAGAGAGATATATGGAGAGACCAGAGCACTGCTCAGCTCTCATTTACTCTGGTGCTAGGGACTGAGCCTAGGATCTAAGAGCCTCTGGCACTTAAGTCTTTTGCAGGGCCATTATACTGTCTCTCCTGCCCTAACTTTATGTATTTTAAACACAGTTTTTATAACTGGTAATCTTGAAAATTTTACAGAACTCTAACAAAGAGGCTGAGGAGTTTTCCCTTTATATAATAAAATTACTTTGTTTTGTCACAAAAAAAGAATATGTTTCCTGTAGGGTTTCTTTTTTGATAATTCTTTTGCTTATTTATATTCTACATATCACTATAGCCATCTATTGTCCTTCACTTCTTTCTCTCACTGAGCATCATCACGTCAAATTCCATCTGTCTTATTTCCCAAAGCATAAGTTCATTTTTTAAAAATGCATAGCAGCATTCCTTTGAATATACACCACATAGCTTCTTTACCTAGTCATCTGTCAGTGAATTTAGAGGTTAATTCCATATCAGAAAACTTAGGGTAGTTAATAGAGGGAAAGGGGGGAGGGGTGGGAGAGATAGGTAAAGGGGCCTTTTTGATAGAGTACACTAGGACTTTGCTGGTGTGGTAAACCTTAAACAGAAGCTGCAAAGCTATATCTCTGCTAGAGTATTTTATAGAGTGTTTTCAAATACTTTAAGAATTTTTAAACAAATCAATGAAATAGAACGTTTCTAAATTTGGTTATTTATATATTCCCACCTTCTTTTATCAACTTGACCGTGTATGTATTTGTGTGTCTGGAAAGCTTAATTTAATTTAATTTTTTTTTACAATAAAACATTTATTGATTGTTACCTTTCGAAACTAGAGCAGTGACATATCAGTAGTATCTTCTGGTGACATTCCAGTGGTGTAGATTTACTGAACTTATATCTTTAATATTTCAGGAATTGATGCCAATATAAAGGATAGCTTAGGCAGAACCGTCCTGGACATTCTGAAGGAGCATCCATCTCAGAAGTCTCTCCAGATCGCAACACTTTTACAAGGTAAACAATACTGAACCATGCACCATTTTATGTTAAAGTCAAGGTGAAAATACAACTGTTAAAATTTTCTCTTGGGTTTTGAGTTCATATTTACTTTAAAATATTTTACTGATTTCACATGAGAGAGGGAGAGAGAGAGTGAGAGGGATAAGTCCAAGCACCTCTCTGGTACATGTGGTGCCAGGAATTGAACCAGGAACTTCAGACATGCAAACCCAGTGCTCTGCCAGTTGAACTTTTTCCCTAGCCACAATATTTACTTTTGAATAAATTATTATTTGTATTTTTCTGGTAGACTTCCAAGCTAAATCATATATATATTTCTTTAAAATTATCTTTGTTTATTGGATAGAGACAGCCAGAAATCAAGAGGGTAGTGGGAGACAGAGAAAAATAGAGGAGAGACACCTGCAGCACTGCTTCACCACTTGCAAAGCTTTCCCTCTGCAGGTAGGACCAGGGACTGAAAGCCAGGTCTTTGTGCACTGTGACACATGCATTCAGCCAGGTGTGCGGCCACCTGGCCCCAATAATAAAGACTTTTTACAGCATATTATTTCCAGTGAGTATTAACTTCCTTTATTTATTTGTTATTTACTATGTATTGAGTAGAGAGGAAGAAAGTGAGAGGAATGAGGAGATAGAGAGGGAGAGAGAGAACCTGAAGCCCTGCTTCCCTGATGGTGGAGACCACCGGGGCCTGCAGCCTGGGTCCTTGAACACGGTGACTTGTGCTTAACAGGGCATGCCGCTGCCAAGCCCCACAAACAGTATTTCTTTCTCTTTTTGAAATAGTACTTTTAAAACTACAGCATTTTTCTTTTTATTCACTTGATTTAAAATTGTTTTTAAGCCACTGAGTAAAAATGCAGTTATGACTTTTAGGTAATAAAAAGTGATGTGAAGTGATGAGGATTGAATGTTACATTACATTTGAATGGTACTTTGAGGACTTTTAGGGCTTTTTAAAACTTTTGTCTCATTTCTGTAACTCTGAAGTAGGTGAGTCAGAAGTCACTTTCTATTTTTTTTGCACTTGAAAATGAAATGCTGAGTTAAAATTTATTTATTCTCTACTGAGTAGGGTAGCTGGCTTATAAGTGTTGCATCATTAATAGAAGCATTGCACTCAGCTAGAAGAACACGGGTCCTTTACACCCTCATCCAGTAATACATTACAACTAGGTTTTAACTGCTGGGCTAGCTTCGCGGGCGGGAGAGAGACAACCAGGGACTTATGGCTGAGTGGGACGCAGGTCAAGCTTTATTGATGAGCAGGAATGCAGTGCAGTCAATCTAATCTCTATTCATTAGAAAATCCTGTCCTTTATATCTCTTGAGGCGGAAGCGTCAGGTCGGAAGAGAATGTACGTAGGATAGGGGGTGGGGAAAAGGAAAAAGCACGCGAACCAGTGGGGATGAAACAGTGGAAAACAGGATGTGACTAGGAGAGGGGCAGAGTGGAAAAAGAGTGCGAACCAGTGGGGATGAAACCAGTGCAGGTCTCAAACAAAACAATGATATGTAAATAGACCACAGCGTCAAGCCGTGCAACAGAAGGGGTCTTAGAAGCAGAATTTAGAAGCAGACCAACATTTAACAGTCCTACTTTTGAAGATTTTTCATTTGAGTATATTTGTAGATACTTCTTATTAGGCCTGTTGAAGGTTTAAGCATCATCTATGTGCTATTTTTTATTTGTATGATTACATACTTTATGTTTGACCTAGAACTTAAAAAAATACCATATTTAAATGCTCTCCCTTTCTCCTTTGGCAATGTTGTACTTAGCAGATAAAAACATGTTACTTTACAGATTGTAATGTTCATTCTTTGCCAGTTAGTTTCTACATTGTTCAGTGGAATTTAACCCTAAAATTGTCAGATTGGCTACAAATGTAGTAGAGGAGGAAGGTGTGATGGATTTTATTGCCTGTCAGCTGGGAAGCTGAAGAACAGCTTTGTCCTGCAGCGAGAGAAATGAATTAGAAAGACACTGGGTAAAGAAGGCCACAACAGGTATCAGGAGTATAGAGGCATTATTGGGGTTCTTTGTGTTCTTTTTTCCTATTTCTAAAGCTTCTCAGAGAAATTCAGGCACCTTTACTTTTCTTGCTAATAAAGAAATTAATTGCAAGCAGAAGTGCATATAGAGGTATATGTGTGACTCTTCATATTAATTTCAACTAAACTTAGTGAATGAAAGCTTGAAAATTAAAAAGAGTGAAATACAACATTTAAAAAATCTTTATTGGGGAATTAATGGCTACAGTTGACAGTAAAATGCAATAATTTGTACATGCATAACATTTCCCAGTTTCCCACATCACAATTCAACCCCCACTAGGTCCTCCACCATCATGTTCCAGGACCTGAACCCAAGAGTCTTTTACTTTGGTGCAATTCACCAACTCCAGTCCAAGTTCTGCTTAGTGTTTCCCTTCTGATCTTGTGTCTCAACTTCTGTCTGTGATGAGATCATCCCATATCCATTCTTCTCTTTCTGGCTGATCTCACTTCACAGGATTCCTTCAAACTCCATCAATATGAGGTGAAGAGAGTAAATTCACCATTTTTAATAGCTGAGTAGTATTCCATTCTGTATATAGGACACAACTTACTCAACCCTCATCTATTGTTGGGCACCTGGGTTGCTTCCAGGTTTTGGCTAATACAAATTGTGCTGCTATGAACACAAGTGTACACACATCTTTTTGGATGGGTGTGTTGGGTTCCTTAGGATACATCCCCAGGAGAGGAATTGCAGGGTCACAGGGCAGGTCCACTTCTAGCCTCCAGAGTTCTCCAGACTGTTCTCCACAGAGGTTGGACCCATTGACATTCCCACCAGCAGTGCAGGAGGGTTCCTTTGTCCCCACAACCTCTCCAGCATTTGTTGCTACTACCTTTTCTGATGCATAACATTCTCACAGGAGTGAAGTGGTTTCTCACTGTTGTCTTTATTTGCATTTCTGTGACAATCAGAGACTTGGAGCATTGTTTCATGGAATACAACCTTTTTATAGATCTTTTCTATCTAGACTTTTTACATTTCATATTGAACTATTCCCTTCAGCTAAACTTAAGCAAAGAGCTAGCTATAAGAATGTCTGATATATCCTCTGGAAAGCAGTTACTATTGTAGTAAATTCAATTTATAATAGATAAAATCAGGTGTAATTCAGTTTATCTAATTACTTTAATTATTTTTTTTTTTTTGCCTCTAGGGCTATTGCTGGAGCTTGGTGTCAGCACTATGAATCCACTGCTCCTGGTGGCTATTTTTTTCTTTTTTTCTCCCCTTTTCTTTTTTCTATTAATTTCGATAGGACAGAGAGAAATTGAGAGGGGAGGGTTAGATAGGGAGATAAAGATAGACCGCTGTAGACTTGCTTCATCATTGGTGAAGCATCCTGCTGCAGGTGGGGAGTGGGAGCTGGAACCCTGCTCCTTGTGCAGGTTCCTAGCGCCTGCTCCCATTTTAGTGATCTTAGGATAGAACTCCATATGTTATCTTTTACTGATAGAATTTGCCTAGTAGGTTTATTCATAGTTTACAACACTGGATGGTACGAAATTGTAATTGGTGATCATGAGAAGTTTCTTCTTAATTAAGAAGTGCAAATAAAGTTTCCTCTAGGGAGGGGTCTAGTAATTTAATCTTCTTTTAGGAGACTGTGGAGTAGCCACTGTGGGCTGAATGCTTTTTGCTGATAGCACATCTATTTTGCTTAGAAAACATATCTTTCTCCCATGCCTTTCTCATCAAGATTGACTCTCAACATTTAAAAATCTGGGATTTCAAATAAAACTCTAGAGATTGGATCCCACCACAAGATCTTTTTTACTTGACAGGTGAAAATTTTTTTTTTTCAGTTGTATGTAGGGCATCATTGCAGAGCTAGAGTGAGAGAGCGAGAGAGAGAGAGAGAGAGAAGGAGGAGGAGAAGGAGGAGGAGGAGGAGGAGGAGGAGGAGGAGGAAGAGAAGGAGGAGGAGGAGGAGGAGGAGGAGGAGAAGAAGAAGAAGAAGAAAAGAGAAGAGAAGAGTAGAGAAGAGAAGACAGAAAAGACAACACTGAAGCTTCTTCAGTGCAGTGTGTTCCAGATTCAAACCTGGGTCTGTTGTATGCTTTACATTAGGTTGTTCTAGCTCTCCCCCTGCCAAGAAAATTGGATCAGTCCTGCTAGTTTCGCGGGCCCGCTTGGCCCCGCCCCAAGGAACCCCGAGAGGGTTCCAGAGTTCCAGAGTTCGAGAATGCTTGGTGCCGCTGCGGGGGAAAGAGGCAACAGAGTTTTGTTTGGTGATTAGTTTGGGTTAGTTTATGAATTGTTGTTCCTGAATAAAGAAATACAGCTTCCCTGCCCAGCCGTATGTCTCTGGTCGTCTCTGTTACCCGCTCGTGAAGCTAGCCCGGCCAGCTAGAGCCACCGAATTTTAACAACATGGGTTGACCCAAATGGCAGAGTGGTGCACTCCTCAAATGAGCTATTTTGTAGACCCAGTACATGGAGTTTTTGATGGGGCACTTAGTCGCTCATTAACTACTCTCTGGATACTTTGTTTTTTCTGTGCGACTGAGGGTAAATGCTAGTTACTATTTATCTCTGTAGAATGAAACATACAAATAAATAACGAAATAGAATTTTATGTCTTTAGAAATAAGGAAATTGGAAATGTTAATGTATTTCAACAAGTGATTTTTTTTTTTTAAATTATCACTGGGCTTATCTCTGGGCCTCTGTGCCGGCACTACAAACCCACTGTTGCTAGTGGCTATTTTCCTTTCTATTATACCAGGTCCTATGTGCACTTAACTGGTGTACTTCTGCCTGGCCCCTATAAGTTTACTTATTTATTTTTATTGACTTAATAATGATTGACAAGACCGTAGGATAAGAGAGGTACAATTCCACACAATTCCCACCACCAGACTTCTGTATCCCATCCCCTCCATTGGAAGCTTTCCTATTTGTTGTCCCTCTCGAGTATGGACCCAGGATCATTGTTAGTTGTAGAGGGTGGGAAGTCTCGCTTCTGTAATTGATTTTTCAATGAACATAGGTGTTGACAGGTCGATCCATACTCCCAGCCTGTTTTTGTCTTTCCCTAGTGGGGCAAGCAAGACTCTGGAGAGGTGAATTTATTTTTTAGGAAAGAATGTGACAAGTTCAGTTTTCAGGAAAAAGGTCCATGAATCTCTTCTAAAATATCTTTAAGCTTTTTTTTTTTAATTGAAAAGCTTTAAGTAAGTATCTCATAGGAGTTTTATCGTCCTTTTAAAAACATGAGGATTTTGGGGACTTGAGGATAGAAGTAAAAAACTGAAACTAGAACAAATAAAACAAAACTTGGTTATTGCTTTTAAGGTCAGTGAATTCAAGTATGTAATTTCAAAAACTTATACACACAGAATATTTAGAAGGCCTGGGGAGATCAACAGTCCTTGAAGAACATGCCCAGGAAGACACAGCACAAGAAACAAACAACAGTTCATCTCCTGTTGCATCTCCTTTGCAAAAGACCAAAAGTGAGTAGTGAATCACAAAGCCTTGAGATAGTTCTAGACTTCTGCTGCAAATCTGTCTCAGAGTAAGCAGAGGTCAATAACTGTGAACATACTGAGTCTAGTAAACAGGATGTTAGTTCTGTATTTTATCTACTTTTCCAACCAGTTGAGCTTCTGCTGTTTGTGAGGGGCCATTCGCAATCTTAAGATTCCGTAATGAGCAAAATAGATGGCAGTCCCTGCTTTCAGGTAGTTTACATGGAGTGACTTTCATCAAAGGTTTTTTAATGCATTTTTTTTTCTGCCTCCAGGGTTATCACTGGGGCTTGGTGTCTGCACTATGAATCCACTGCTCCCAGAGGCCTTTTTTTCCCTTTTGTTGCCCTTGTTGTTTATCGTTCTTGTTATTATTATTGTTGTTCTTGTTGTCATTGTTGTTAGATTGGACAGAGAATCGAGGGAGGAGGGGAGGGCAGAGGGGGGAGAGAAAGACAGACACCTGCAGACCTGCTTCACCGCCTGTGAAGCGACACTCCCAACCCCGCAGGTGGGGAACCGGGGACTCGAACCAGGATCCTTAAGCTGGTCTGTGTGCTTAGAGGTCCGTGTGCTTAGAGCCATGTATGCTTAACCCGCTGCGCTACTGCCCTGCCCTCTATAATGCATTTTTAAGTGCAGAATAAAAATGTTGCTATCTAGGGTATAACTGCAGAATTTTTTTTTTAACACCCTCACAGGAAAGAGTATGAAGTCACTAGAAAAGGCTATATTTACATACAGCCTATAAAATATTCATGTCTTGACAAATGATGCATATTTATTTTGTATTTTCTCTTGATATCATATATTACAATTTCCTTTTTTATTTAAATGATTATTTGTTTAAGTAAGTTCCCCTACCCCATTCTTTCTCTCCCCCACCTCCCTTCTTTCTACCAGCTCTCTGCTCACCGCTGGCATATGTGGTGCTGGGGATTGAATTTGGGATTTTTGATATTTTTCTTTTTATTATCTTTATTTTATTTATTGGATAGAGACAGCCAGAAATTGAGGTGAAAGGGTGGGAGAGAGAGGGAGAGACAGAGAAACACCTGCAACACTGTTCCACCACTTGCAAAGCTTTCCCCCTGCTGGTAGGGACAGGGGTCTCGAACCCAGGTTCTTGTGCACTGTAACACGTGCACCTAACCAGGTGCGCCACCATGAATGAAAGCTTTTTTACATAACCCCGAATGAAAAGC
The DNA here is from genome assembly GCF_950295315.1 of Erinaceus europaeus. NCBI lineage: Eukaryota > Metazoa > Chordata > Mammalia > Eulipotyphla > Erinaceidae > Erinaceus > Erinaceus europaeus. Next base: position 132,627,716 of record NC_080168.1, on the reverse strand, counting down.
CCCGAATGAAAGCTTTTTTATATAACCCTTGTTTCCTCTCCCAACCCTCTCCTGTTTCTTTGTAATGAAGCTATTAGGAAGTACCTTCTCAGAACTGTTTCAAATTTGGTATGAATTGAACAACTTCTGTCAGTGAAGTATACTGCCGATAAAAGCTTATTGAAAATTAAATGTTACAATGAATAAGTTTCAGGAATTGTAACTCAGGATGTTTTTATGTGCTATACATTTTCATTCCTTGTTCAGATACATTTTCTATATTCTGTTTTTAAAAAGAAAAAATAGAATTTATTTGTCTTTTAATATTTCTCTCTATAATTTGCAGCAGGACATTTGATTCCATGTTTTGTGAGGGAGATGGTGGTGTCTTGCACACTAGCTCACGTGCACCTTCCTGACTCCCTGGGACAGGCCTTAGCTCGGCGGATGCTCCCACTACCACCACCTTAGTGCTCCTTTACCGTCACAGCAGGATGTTTTCTGCTGGCTTCATCTTATTTGCCACACACTGAATTCTCTGTAAGGGTCATATTTTAAATGACCTTAAGTTCTAGCAGTAACCGTTCTTGAAACTTCTGACAAAGTTTACTTTTTACAGGTGATACTGTTACTGGAGAATTATCAAAACTCCTGGATGAAATAAAGCTGTGTCAAGAAAAAGATTACTCCTTTGAAGACTTGTGCCACACGATATCAGACCACTACTTAGATAACTTGAGCAAGATTTCAGAGGAAGAGCTTGGGAAAAATGGAAGCCAGAGTGTAGTAAGTAAGGGGGGAAGAAGACATGTGTCTGTCTTTGCAGTTCAGTATGTGCCTAGAGGCATGGGATTTGTACATTCTCCTCAGCCTCAGTGCCACCAGTGCCAAACACCCAGCCCTAGTGGTCTCTGCTCCGGTGTTTACTGATGTTTTACTCTCACTGCATGTATAGGGGAAGGGATGCTTTGGTGCACTAACTCAAACAATTCAATTCTCTTTTATTGCTTTTATTGGCCATAATGATACTGATTTCCAAAGAAAGAAGAAAGCCTTTCTTTTGTCTTTCTTACCTATTCTTTCTATGACCTGAGTTTACTCCTGTCTTGAAGAGAGATCTGAGCTATGTGTATAGTTTTTTACTCCATAAATTATAATGGGAAAGAGATGTGAGAAGTTTGACCCATTTTTCTAATTTATTCAAATCCCAATTTTCATGCAATCTATAACCTCAGAATCTAAGTAATGAGTTAGGAACTCTTATTTATTTGCATTTTATACTATAGTATTAGAAAGAAAAACTAAAACAGTTTAAAATTAAGATTTGCATACCTATTTTGAATCCTGTGGCAGAAGAGTTCATACAGTGTATTGGTGTTGAAAGAATCACATTATTTTGATATGTAATCATTAGTCACTTACAGAGCTTTGCTTTAGAAATATATACTTAATTCAAAAGCCAATAATAAGAGTAGATTGTGTTAAATACATTATTTTTGAAAACTAAGAAAAAATTGTGAAGTGTTATGACTATAGTGAGAATGTTGCTTGTTGCTTGACTTAGTTACTTACTGTGAGCTATGACTATTTCCCAGGACAGTCTTTGCTGGTCTACTTTCATGGCTAGTCTTCCTTTTGATGTCTGTTTTTCTTTGTGTTGTTTGATTTTTATCTCATTGTCTTTTGTAAAACTTTTCATCATTGGCACTAATAAAAGCTCTTTATGAATATTTATAATTAATTATATATAATTATGATTATATACATATGTAAATACTATAGGGTTTACCAAATGAAAATTTTGTATTAGTCAAATATTAGTAGAAGTAGCTTTAATTTCAGGACAAAATTCCTCTTTAAGAGAAATTTTAAAACAGTTTTATGATTTCTCCAGATTGCAAACCAGTTGCATTTCAACATTTCCTTGGAATAAATTAGAAATTAGTACTTTTTTTCCTTCCAGGATTACTGCTGGGGGTCGGTGCTAGCACTATGAATCCACTGCTCCTAGTGGCCATTTTTCCATTTTATTGGACAGGATAGAGAGAATTTGGGAGAGGAGGGAGAGATAGAGAGGAGGAGAGAAAGATAGACACCTGCAGGCCTGCTTCACTGCTTATGAAGTAACTGCCCCCCGCCCCCCACTGGTGGGGGACCTGGAGGCTGAAACCAGGACCCTTGTGCGGATCCTCGTGCTTCGTACTATGTGTGCTTAACCCAGTGCGCCACCGCCCGGCCCCCAGAACATTTTCTGCATAAACAGTATGTGGTGTTATGGTTTTTAGGTCTGTCTGTGGAGACTTCTCTAAACTGGCTGCTTCTGATCCTCTACTTCTAAACCCTCACATTTTCTAGCCTTTTAAACTTTACTTAGCAGTGTCATTAATAAGCATTTTAAATATCCCTGATGTGTTTTTTAAATAGATTACATATCTACATGTACTGCTATCCTAGGAATATATGATTTATGTCATGAGACATGTACTGCAAAAGAAATTCTAATGAGGATGGTAAAGAGTAAGTATGAGCAGAAGCTCTTAATTTTGTGTCTTTTACTCAGTTGGTATCTGTTGGTATCATCCTGGGCTCTCCACACTCTTGAAACTGCGATTCAGGTTTCTCCCTCACAGGCTGTGACCGTAGGGGCCATTTGCCTTAAGAGGATGACCCAATTTGGGGAAATAATGACCATTTTCTTTTTTTTGTAAGACAGAAGTGCTTTTAATATCAGAAGGAAAGTTAATACTCAGAAGTAAAATTTAAATTCTCAGAATTCAAATTCATAGCAAGCAATTGTTTTTTACTACTGTGAAATATTTCCATATGAAATATTAAAGGTTGCACAAGGCAGAAAATCAGAGGTGTATGTGAGGAAGAGCAAATAGTTCTGTTTCTCTGGAACAAGAGTTGACACAGGGAAAAGGTGGGTGGTAAGATTAGAATGACAGGCTGAAGCCAGATCATGGATGATTTTAAATGTCAAGCTGAAATTTTTTTTGCTTTAGGAATGAGAAAAGTCTAAAACATTTTGAACAGGAAAAAGAAGTCATTGCAAGTGCCCTTTCAGAAGATTAATATGGGAGAGGCTTGAATGTTTACAAAGTAGTGCAATCACATTGACCCTATCTGCATCCAGTGTCTTATTTGGGTTCATTCTGTTTTGCTAAGTACTTTCTATTTAATGCAAACATTTCTGCCTATACTTTCAAATTATGCAAAATACTTAGTCAAATGCTTCAGACACCTAATATTGCTAGTTACTTTGTTGTGAGCTTTGTGATTTATAATTGCAATAATGAGATGCCTTTTCTGACTTCATGGATTTCAGAGTTTACATTCTTCAGTCACAGGGTACAGGCAATGTAAAACAAGTATATATTACCAGAGATCATGTTTTTTTTTTAATTTTACTTATAAAATGGAAATGTTGACAAGACTGTAGGGTAAGAGGGGTACATTTCCACACAATTCCCATCACCAGAACTCTATATCCCATCTCTTCCCTTGATAGCTTTCATATTCTTTATTTCTCTGGCAGTATGGACCCAGGATCACTATGGGGTGCAGAAGGTGGAAGGTCTGGATTCTGTAATTGCTTCCCTGCTGGACATGGGTGTTGGCAGGTGGATCCACACTACCATCTCTTTCCCTAGAGGGGCAGGGATCTGAGAAGATGGGGTTCCAGGACACATGGTGGGGTCATCTGCCCAGGGAAGTCAGATTGGCATCCTGGTAGCATCTGGAACCTGGTGGCAGAGTAATGAAGCTGAAAGGTTGACATTCCATGCCTGACCTCTCTGGACACAGTCCGAAGTGAAACATGCCAAGGTGGTACTGGTTATATTGCTTAGGTTGGGGTCAGCAGGTGCAGTATGAGTTGGTATGACTTGAGAGAAGCATACAGGAAAGTGAGCCCCACCCTAGAGGTTCCGGGATGAAATTACCTCAGAATTATATGCTAGTTCTCATTTCTGGTCTTCTTACACTGTTTCTGCTCTTTGGAATCCTCTTCCATTCATTCAACTGGTTATTTATTCATTCCAAAATAAGCACAAACCAAAGCATTTCTCCTCTCTTTCCGAGTAGTTTGATTTCTTCCTACTCCATGAAAAGAACTACATATCAGTTAAGAACTACATATCTTCATGAATCTTTTTCTAATTACTCTTGCCTCATGTAGCCTATTATGAGAAATGTAGTTGGTAAGTAAAGACATTGGTTCTAGGTCCAAAGTCTCAGATACAACCTCTTGAACCACTACTACATGTCAGAGCAGAGAAGTGCTCTGGCTACAATAAAAAAATAAAACTCATAAATGTTTTATAAAACAGTTAGGAATATAGTTAGATAAGTCATAATAAAATCTAGCACATGATATATTCAGTACTTTATCTATAGCAACTGATTTACTCTTCACACTGTGGGATTGGTAGTATTTTCAATCTCATTATACAGATAAGAAAGTTGGTAGTAAGAGAATTTCTTTGATTTCCCAGGTTTTCGTGGGAAGTAGTAAGGCAGGGATCTTTTTTTTTTTTTTTTTAAATTTTTTATTTAAGAAAGGATTAATGAACAAAAACATAAGGTAGGAGGGGTACAACTCCACACAATTCCCACCACCCAATCTCCATAACCCACCCCCTCCCATGATAGCTTTCCCATTCTCTAGCCCTCTGGGAGCATGGACCCAGGGTCGTTGAGGGTTGCAGAAGGTAGAAGGTCTGGCTTCTGTAATTGCTTCCCCGCTGAACATGGGCGTTGACTGGTCGGTCCATACTCCCAGTCTGCCTCTCTCTTTCCCTAGTAAGGTGTGTCTCTGGGGAAGCTGAGCTCCAGGACACATTGGTGGGGTCTTCAATCCAGGGAAGCCTAGCCAGCATCCTGGTGGCATCTGGAACCTGGTGATTGAAAAGAGAGTTAACATATGAAGCCAAACAATTTGTTGAGCAATCATGGACCCAAAGCTTGGAATAGTGGAGAGGAAGTGTTAGGGAGGTACTCACTGCAAACTCTAGTGTACTTCTGCTTTCAGGTATATATTTTGCAGTAGTTTATGGATACGTGTGCACATAAGCTCTCTCTCACAGAAACTGGTGTATATCTCTAGGTTATGGGACTTTGTTAGAAAGTGAACTACCTGAGATGAAATTAGAGTGTACTATAAAAGGAAAGGTCTCACCCGAGTAATGAAGCTGAAGGGTTGTCATTCCACACGTGAAGTCTCTGGATACAGTCTGAGGTGAAGCATGTTGAGGTGGCAATCGTTGCTTTGGTTAGGTTGTGATCGGCGGATGCAATATTATTTGGTTTGGATTGGGAGATGCATACAGGAAAGTGGGCCCTATCCAAGGGTTCCAGGACTGGGGGAAGTAGGGGCTCTATAGTGAAGATGGCAGGGATCTTAACGCAGGCTGTCTGGGATAGGAGCTGCGGCCCTTCTGAATTATTTTGTCAGAAAACAGGGAAGATTAGATTTGGGAAGCTTGTGCCAAGTTTACTCTTTATCCTGAAATGAGCTTGACCTGAGGTCTTGATAACATCCCAAAATAGAATTTTAGGGCTAGAGTAAGTTTTCTCCTGTCCAGCTTTAATTTTTCACTCCCCAGTAGAAGAACTTTAAAAATGATCATGAATTAGGGAGGTTTTCATCTTCTCATCAGGGAAAATTCACATCAGTTCAGTCACAGCTTTAAATTTCAGTTCTTTATATATTATACTGTAATACTAAATGTAGAGAAACAGTTTTATTGGTATATTTTGTACATTATAGGCTAATAGATGGATATGATTTCAGTTAAAATTTTATATATGAAATATTCTTGTTCATTATATGACAAATAATTTCACAAGTCATTTAAAGGAAATAAACTGTGAAGATAGTATCTATTCTAGTGTCAATAGATGTAGTATACATGTATTTTATGTATTAATGATGCAGTTTGAATTTCTAGAGGCATTTTTAACTGTTAAGTTCATTTTAACATTAATTGGCTTCTTCCAACAGAGGGCACTCTAATTCAGTAATTTATAATACAGAATCAGCCATCTTATGAAAGAACTTCATTTTCAGATGTGAGATTTTGGTTTTACTGACATACTAGCCTTAAGCTAGTTTGAACAATTTAATTAATATTTCAAATTAAAATTAAATTCTTATTTATTGAATATATTTAACTGGAGATCTTGCATTTAATATGATCAATTCAAGTGAGAATTATATTTTATCTTGTATACATTTTATGGTAGTGCTAGGAATTGAACCTGAGATCTTGGAGCCTCAGGCATGACAGTCTTTTGCAGAACCATTATACTGTCTCCCCAGCCTGGAAACTATTTATTTATTTATTATAAAAAAGGAAACACAGAAAAAACCATAGGATAAGGGTACAACTCCACACAATTCCCACCATCAGAACTCCATATTCCATCCCCTCACTATTAGCTTTCCTAATAGTTTTCCTAGTCTTTATCCCTCTGGGAGTATGGACCCAGTGTCATTATGGGGTGCAGAAGGTGGAAGGTCTGGCTTCTATAATTGCTTCCCCGCTGAACATGGGCGTTGACTCTTTGAGATCCACACTCCCAGCCTGTTTCTCTCTCTCCCTAGTGGGGCAGGGCCCTGGGAAAGCAGGGGCTACCGGACACATTGGTGGGGTTGTCTGTCCAGGGAAGTTTGATTGACATTGTGGTAGCATCTGGAACCTGGTGGTTAAAAAGAGAGTTAACATATAAAGCCAAAGAAGTTGTTGACTAATCATGAACCTAAAGGCTGGAATATTGCAGATGAAGATGTAGGGAGTCTCTGTTTTGGAGCTAGCTAGTAGGTCTATTTTAGTTATATTCCAAAGGGCCCGTAACTATACTAGTGTTTTGTTTATTTGTTTGTTTTTTTCCCTGAGTCTGACATCTGATATGCAGGTGGATCCAAGTTATTGTGTGGGGAGATGATGTCATGGCTGGAAAAAGGACCAGGAAGCTGGATCAGGGAATAGAGTAGCTCCCAAATATGGGAAAGGGGTATAAATATTGTTGACTGTAAACCCCATTGATTTGATCTGACCTGGGACACATATTCAACTTTAGGAGCCTGTGTGACCTCTGAATCCCTCTAGATCTGAGCTCATATTCTGTGGTCATGAGTAGGAACGTTCCAAGCTGCCCCAATATCAGGACCCATCTTCCTCAGGTGTAGCATAGAGTATGTTGTCCAGCCTCCCTTCAGAGGATGGAACATTCTCTACCATTGTTGATCCAAGTTGAGGGCAAGGTCCTATGGGGGCCCACAAAGGGGTCTGTTGTGTTATTCTTGATGGAGATGACTAGTAATTTTGGAGAGAGGGATTTATTCGAGGTCTAGACCCATCATGTCTGTTTGGGAATCTCAGGCCTCCCTGACTAGGGCCCCAGCTGATGGGGTGGCCTGATAGTGACTAAAGAGTCATCGTAAAAGATGCCAGTCTCTTGCCCTTATTCAGCTTTTGCAGTCCTTGCTTTGACAAGGTTAGCTTTGGAGTGAGTGAGGGAAGTGTAATAGGAAGTAGGTGAGGAGGGTATCTAGGTCTAAGTAGACACCATTTCATTATGAACTTCATACTTGCTCACTGCAGACTATTGTGTACTTTTGCTTTCAGGTATATATTTTACTCTAATTTATGGATACATGTGAACATATGCTCTATCTCATGGGACCTGGTCTATATCTAGGTTTTGGAACTTTATTAGGAAGTGAACCACCTGTAATGGAATTAGAGAATCCTATGAAAGGAAAGGTCTCACTTGAGTAATGAGGCTGAAGGGTTGACATTCCGTGCCTGACGTCTCTGGACACAGTCTGAAGTGAAGCATGCTGAGGTGGTACTCATTGCATTGATTAGGTTGGGATCGGCGGATGCAATATCATTTGGTATGACTTGAGAGAAGCATGCAGGAAAGTGAGCCCCAGCCTAGAGTTTCCAGTACTCGGGGAAATATAGACTCTATAGAAGAAGCAGGAGGTTCCTGCTGTCTTAGGGTTTAAGAAGGCAATAGTTATTGCTATAATCATATTATTTGGCAATTGGGTTAACTTTGAAAAATCCCTTTGTTAGGATTTGCTGTATCAAACACCATAATTTATGTCTTTTGACATTATTTGTATATAGCTGTGCCACTGGCTGCTTCTGTTCTCCCTGGTATTTATTTTTTTTTTAATCTCTATTCTTATCCTAGAAGAATTTTTTTGTGCCTGTAGTGAATTAAGAAGGATCCTTGATGATTGACAGTAGGGATTTAAAAATTATTCTTTTGAGCTTCTAACATAATTTCTTTTACTTTTCCTGGCAAGTTGTTTTATCTTGCCAATATACACATCTTTATATACTTTTTATAGACTCAGTGATGGTAGACTCTGATTTGATTGAACTTCATCTCCACATTCTGTCTAGAATAGTGCCTTGCACGTAGTGATCTTTCAGTGAAAGGCGATTGAAGGAATAGGTGTATAAAAGGGCAAATGCTTCATGGAAGAAAACAGGTATCCTTATAGCCATTATCATTAAAGATCTCTATATTAAGGTGAATTCAGAGTTAAAGGCTAGGTTTCCTCCATTCTCCCTTTATATCTAGCCATTTGGATATCAATACATTTATTGATCTGTATAAATTTTAGTTTGCTTTACAAAGCAGGACTATATGCATTTTTCTATTTTATTTAATAGTTTATTTGTACTATTTATACAAGAATCTCCTTTTGATATTACTTGTAAGCCCTTTGATATGGAAACTGCTAATTTCTGTGTGTATTTGTGTATGTAGTACTACAGACGAACAGGAAAATGTGACATAGCTCAGTGCCAAAATTAACTTCATGATTTTTCTAACCGTACGTTCCAAATATGTGTATTGTGTCTAATTCACAGTATCTACAGTAGTCTTTAAGTTGTCCTTGGCTCACTCAATTTGCTCTCCCCTTCCCTGTGTTTGTTTTCCCTGTTGTATCTGTGTTCATGGTTCTGTTCTACTACTGCTCATCTCTCCAAGAGTTGGAATTCCACTTGTTCTTCTTTTCATATGGGAATCCTCTCCAGTTCTTGCAAGGCAGGATTGGTTGCGTGAATTCCTTCAGTTTCTCAGTGTTTGAAAAGATCTTTATTTCTCCCTCGTACTGTCATTTCTGTGAATTTCATTTTCTGCATCAGTGCAGCTTTTGTTGTGGCAGCAGGAGGTGCTGTAGCTAAGGTGTTGGTTTTCCCTGTTTATATATCTTGGTGGGTGGGGGATATTTTACCCTGTCTCACCAGGCCAGTTTAGTGTTTGTGCTGTCAAGATGAGCTCTCCTTGCTATTGTTCTGCCCTCTGGGGATAACAGCATGGGGGAATTCCTTTCTCCTGAGTGTTCAAAGAAAAAGCCAAGTTTTAGTGCCTGTGTAGCCCAAGCAGGATTAGTTCTCAGTCAGGTTTTTGCCTTAATTCCTGGTGATTCTTGTGGGCGGTTTAATATCTTGCTGCCCCTCTGAGTTCACAGTTTCAGGCCCCCAAACTCCTTGCCTTCTTCCATTCAGTTATGTTTTTTAAGTACCAGTGTGGTGCCAGCTGCTACTGAGCCCCTCACTCCTTTCCACCCACTGATCACGCTTGCCTGGATCCGAGGCTGAGTGAGTGGATGTGGTCGCAGGTGTCAATTGACAAGTTTTTAGTTGAGTTTTAAAAAACAGTTCCTTTAACTTAACCCCCTGCCCAGTGACACACTGCAGCAGCTGAATTCCTTGCCATGACCCCAGAAGTTGGCTGGGGTTTGTTTGTTTGTTTGTTTGTTTATTTTCAGTTGGCTGTGGGAGCCTGAGCCAATTGGAAGGCTTTTCACTTCAGCCAGATTTTGTTAAATACTAGTGAGCTTTGTGGGCAGTTCAATATTCTGTTGTTCCTGAGTTCACCAGTTAAGCGCCCAGACCAACACTCCTGCCAATGGCCATGTGTTGTGTCTGGCCAGTCCCAGTTTGGTGTCAGCTGTCATTGAGGACAGCTTCACTGATACACTCATCTGGCACTGAGTACACCCCTTTGCCCACCCACTGCAATGTGTATGCAGTAACCTGTGGCTTAGTGAGTTCTGAAGAAACCCTGGTTGTATTTTGAGTATTTTAGGTTATTTCTCATTGCTTTTTCTAGTTCATCAGGGGAGTGAGGCAAAGTAGTTCCTGTGTGGGGCATGACTACTGAATATTGGAATTAATTTATCCTCTAACAGCTAGAGAATTAGTGTTCTTTAAGATCTAACCAGACTATTAACAGTAGGCAGAAAATAACATGGAGCCTGCTTTAATTTCAGGATTAGAGTCTTTTAAAGTTGGTGTTTCATCTCTTCAGAATTGCATCATCTGTACTTTAAAAACAAACTATTTTGGTCACTTAACAGTTTTACAGCCATCCTACTTAAATAATAGTTTCCAGTCTGCTATAAAATAATGTGAACCAACTGTGAACTTAGAGATACAGTAAGACAGGATTATGAATTTGATGGGAAGTGAGAGGTTATAAAATGGACAGATGTGGGTAGCAACAAGTGGGAGTAATTGACCACAGATAAATGAGACAAACACTAACATGCTTTATGTCGCCTGTTACTGCTTACTTGGTGTTACTGAAATTAACACTAGCCTTCATTTATTTCATTTTCCCTATCATCCTCTTAGTCTGTAATCAATTACATAATCATTTGAAATATTTTTATTGGTATTATCATTGTAGCACTAAGTTCTTCAATGACATATAACTTGAAGTAGCACATTAGAGAAAAAGTGTTTCCAACTCTAATTTGTTTTAGAATCCTCATTGTGCTCCTAGATAGATAGCACTCTACGAGCCCCCGGCTCCCCACCTGCAGGGGAGTCACTTCACAGGCGGTGAAGCAGGTCTGCAGGTGTCTGTCTTTCTCTCCCCCTCTCTGTCTTCCCCTCCTCTCTCCATTTCTCTCTGTCCTATCCAACAATGACGACATCATCAACAACGAATGACATCATCAACAACAATAATAATAAGTACAACAAGGCTACAACTACAAGGTCAACAAAACGGGAAAAAATGGCCTCCAGGAACAGTGGATTCATGGTGCAGGCACTGAGCCCCAGCAATAACCCTGGAGCACTCTGATCTTTTTATTTCTCATGCAGTGATATTTCTGAATAGTTTTTCTTACAGTCTGTTGAGAAATACATCTATTCTGGGAATGGGTGGTGGTGGGGGGGTAGGGTGACAGGAGCTGAAAGAAACTACAAAGCATAGAGACATCCCAAAGCCTAAGGCCCAGCTTTTGAGCCCCTGGCTCCCCACCTGCAGGGGGTCGCTTCACAAGAGGTGAAACAGGTCCACAGGTGTCTGTCTTTCCCTCCCCCTCTCTCTGTCTTCTCCTCCTCTCGATTTCTCTCTGTCCTATCCAACAACAACAACATCAATAACAACAATAAAAAAACAAGGGCAACAAAAAGGAATAAATAAAAAAACATCAAAAAATTACATTACATGAAAAAAAAAACCCTACTGAATTTCAACTGAATTTATATTATGTGTAAGATGCAGATGTCATAATTTTTCTAGCCTTTGTAACATACTACAGGAATGATCCCTAAAAGTATAGTCTTTAGTCTTTGCTTTAGAGATAATGTTGCTTATGAAAAAGGAACTTGAGTGAAATTATTCTGTTGCTATAGTACCTGTCTAAGGATTAAAAGTAAAGACAAATAAAAATTAAGTTCACTTATTTACACAATTATTATTTTCATGTCAGTGAAGTATAGTTGCCAAGTAGTTCATTGTCTTTGCAAATACTTGATTTGATGAGGATGCACTTGATAAATGCTTTTGCATGGATACGAAAACGAACCTCCCTCCTATATTTAGTAGTATCACTAGGGGTCCAATTAAAAATGTCTTTTCAAAAGCTGTCAAAAGTCATAAATTATATATCTAAAATATTAGTAAAGAGTGCTATAATAGGAAAATATCACTACTTATCAATAAATTTCTGCAATATGGGAAATAATGTATTCTGTTTCATATTCCTTTTTTAGAATAGGGCTTATATTCATCCTCTCACTGGAGAGTTGATGGCTTACAGTATGGCTGTTGATGCTGGGCAGGGTTTCTCATCTCCCCGTGAAAGTGTATGCAGAAGACTCTCACCCCAGTTTCAGTCTTTTTCTACCATCATGTTCCAGGACCCCAATATCCTTTCCACTCCTTCTATTTCATCTTTTATTTTTATTTATTTTATTCTGATAGAGAAATTGAGAGGGGAGAGGGAGGTGGAGGACACACACACACACACACACACACACACGAGAGAGAGAGAGACAGACCTGCAACACCATTGCACTATTCATGAAACTTCCCCACTGCAAGTGGGGACCAGGGGCTTGAACCCAGGTCCTTGGGCACTGTCATGTGTGAGATCAACCACCTGACCTCTTATTTCATAGTCTTTTTTTTCCCCTCCAGGGTTATTGCTGGGCTCGGTGCCTGCACCATGAATCCACCGCTCCTGGAGGCCATTTTTTTCCCCTTTTTGTTGCCCTTGTTGTTGTAGCCTTGTTGTGGTTATTATTATCGCCATTGTTGATGTTGTTCGTTGTTGGATAGGACAGAGAGAAATGGAGAGAGGAGGGGAAGACAGAGGGGGAGAGAGAAAGATAGACACCTGCAGACCTGCTTCACCGCCTGAGAAGTGACTCCCCTGCAGGTGGGGAGCCGGGGGGGTCGAACCCGGATCCTTACGCCGGTCCCTGCGCTTTGTGCCACATGCGCTTAACCCACTGCGCCACCGCCCGACCCCCTTCATAGTCTTAAAAGGTCTCACTGTTCATTAAGAAACCTGAAGTGATAATCATTTGTTTTTAGACTGATCCATTTTTCTAGTTTATTGCTGTTCATCAGAAATTAATCCCATTCATTTATTATGTCTCTACTAAGTTCTACTGTTTTGGGGAAGATAAAAAAAAATGAATGATATGTGCCCAGGAGGTGGCACAATGGCTGGACCTTTGACTTTAAATGCTTGAGGTCTGAAGGTGTCTCTCTTTCTCTCTCCCTCTCTGTTTCCCACTTTCCCTCTCAGTTTCCATCTCTATCCAAAATCAGTAAAATATTAAAAAAAAAAAAGTTTATCAGAGAATCCAGTAAACGATAGCGGTGTTATGGAGCAGGAGAAAGAATTTTTTTTTTTTAATGGAATCAGACTCTCAATACCTTGTAGCAATTTAACAAAAATAGATTGGAAAAGAAATAATTGTATTTTTGTCATGGAAAAGTTGACATGGGGGGTTACTTCACAAGCGATGAAGCAGGTCTGCAGATGTCTGTCTTTCTCTCCCCCCTCTGTCTTTCCCTTCTCTCTTCATTTCTGTCTATCCTGTCCAACAAAAACGACATCAATAACAACAATAATAATAACAACCACAACAATGATAAAAAAAACAGGGCAACAGAAAGGAAAAAAATAGCCTCCAGGAGCAGTGGGGTGCACGGAGCCCCAGAAATAACTCTAGAGGCAAAAAAAAAAAAATGAAAAAAGGAAAAGGTGATTCTGCCCTCTTTGAATACAGTGTGATTGGACTGTAAAAAGTAGAGAGACACTGACCATTTCATTATGGAATAAAGAAAATAAGGGCATGTCAAGAACTGTCTTCTGTCTAGTTGTCATCTTATCTCTCAGTACTTTATCTGTTAAACAGCACCTCTATGAACTTTCCATAATCTTGACCTCTGTGTTTATATTTGAAGTCTCTATACCCCACGAATTTTTTCTTGTTTTTGTTTATTGATTTAAAAATGAACAAGGACCAAAAAATAGGAACAGGGCAGATTGAGATTGGGGCTCTTAGGACCACCATAATTTTTACTATATTTAAGAGTTAGTTGATTTATTTATTTTTAAATTTTTATTTATAAAAAGGAAACACTGACAAAAGCCATAGGCTAAGAGGGGTACAACTTCACACAATTCCCACCACCAGAACTCTGTATCCCATCCCCTCCCTCCCCTGATAGCTTTCCTATTCTTTATCTCTCTGGAGTGTCTGATCCAGTTATTTATTTTTTTAATTCTGCTGGATTTATTTCTTTTTACTTATTTAAGGTTTTTAATAGGTGTTCTTGATGAGGAGGTAACTCTCTTTTTAAAATTTTATTAATGACTTAATATTGATCCAAAAATGGTAAGATAATTTCTGCACCCTCCATTGGAAGCTACAATAGTTCTCCCAAGATCACAGATATGGGTTGACTATTATTTCTGTATCTATCTGTCTATCTATCTATCCACATTTGTCTCTTTCTTTCTCCTTCTTCTCCTCCTTCTCCTTCTCCTTCTCCTTCTTCTTCTTCTTCTTCTTCTTTTTTTTTTTTTTGCCTCCAAAGTTATACCTGGGGCTCGGTACCAGAACTATGAATCCATTGCTCCTGGCAGCCAATTTTTCTATTTGATTGGACTGGACAGAGAGAAATGGAAAGAGGAGGGGAAGATAGAGAGGGGGAGAGAAAGACAGACACATGAAGACCTGCTTTGCCACTTGTGAAGTGTCCCTCCTGCAGGTGGGGGTCTGGAGGCTCAAACCAGGATCCCTGTGCCACCCTTGTGCTTAGTGCTCGTGTGTTTAACTGGGTGTGCTACTGCCCGACCCCTATTTGTCCATCCCCCCGCCCACAGCCCCGTCTTCTCTTCCAGGTCACACACAGACCTATTACTTTTGTCCATCCCTCCCCCCCCCACAGCCCCGTCTTCTCTTCCAGGTCACACACAGACCTATTACTACTCTTGGATGTACTTCCTTTTTGCTTCTTTTCTCTCTGGGTTCTAATGGAATTGGAGTTCGGAGCCCTCTGGTCATCTTCCCCTAACATTTCTCCACCACTGGGAACCAGAATTCTTTCTGGGTTGTAGAAGGTGGGATATTTGGCTTCTGTAACTGCTTCTCCCCTGGACATGGGTGTTGGCAGTTGGATCCACACCTCCAGCCTGTTTCTGTCTGTCCCTAGTGGAGAAGGACTCTGGAGAGGGGAGGTTCCAGGACACACTGGTGAGATCATCTGCTCTGGGAAGTCAGGATGGTGTCATGATAGCATCTGCAACATGGTGGCTAACAGGCATTCAGATATAAAACAGGACAAAATAAATAATGAACAGGAACCAATAAGTTGGAATAGAGCAGATAAGAATAGGGGTCTTAAGGTGGAAAAAAGCGAGGAAGTCTATTTTAGGTATGTTCCTGGGGGGCCTATGATTTTCATAGTTTGATAGCTAATATGGAGTTGGACAAAAATATTGTTTGAGAAGATGGTGTCGGAGTTGAGACTAGGGTTAGAAAGTTGGATTAGGGCAGAGCGTAGCTCCCAATCTTGAAGAGAATCTATGAATAAAATGAACTATTTACCTTATTGACTCTCAAGTAGGAATGAAGCTCTACTTGAATTCCCATCTATCCAGTGGCTCTGCTGCTTTGAGTACAGGATTCCAAAGTCACCTGGTGCCCACCTAGTAAAAGTAGAACAGAGATTTTCCTGACTAGGTGATACCTATCTATAAATTACATCAGGAAGAGAAAATTAGGAAGAGAAAAAAATTTAAATGTTTGCTAGATGAGTGAACAAATAAAGACAGAAAAGTTACTTTGACAAATGAAATCATGATTTCAATATTTTAATGCTAAAATTAGAAAAATATTCCATTCCATAGAAATCATTGTCCTGGAGTCTACACGAAGATGACTATTAAAATAACTAGTTAGTCAACTTAAAACTGTTGACTTTGTATGGGAAAGCTATCAGGGGAGGGGATGAGATACGGAGATCTGGTGGTGGGAATTGTGTGCAGTTGTACCCCTCCTATCCTATGGTTTTGTTAATGTCTCCTTTTTTAAATAAGAAAATAAAAAACAAACAAACAAAAACTGTTGACTTTGTTTCTCCATAAGTGTCAATAATATTTGCTGTTGAAATACTAAAACATTATATTTGAAATCTAATTAGAGGAATAAAATCACTGGAGTCTTCACTTTAGGCTGTTTTTCCTCTTGTGTAGTCACACTTACTGCCGTTGATATTAATAGTGGATGTTAACAAGCTTTCTGGGACAGATTGTGGTTACATTTGGTAGCACCTGATCACAATGAGCTGTCTAGTCTATGTGGGAATATTTAAACTTAGTATCATGCTTTCTTTAGCAAGATATGCTATCTAGTACAAGTGTAAAAAGTCCAGTATCAGCTTTTAGATAGGACAATACATTATCTTTGTAAATAATGCAACAGAAAAGGAATACATTATCACCTTTAGAGAAATAGAATCAACCTTTAATATTTTTGTTTTTTAGAGCCCCACCCTACTAGGGAAAGAGAGAGGCAGGCTGGGAGTATGGATCAACCCGTCAACACCCATGTTCATCGGGGAAGCAATTACAGAAGCCAGTCCTTCCACCTTCTACATCCCACAATGAAAGCTATCAAGTGAGGGAGTGGGATACGGAGATCTAGTGGTGAGAATTGTGTGGAGTTATACCCCTCCTATCCTCTGGTTTTGCTAATGTCTCCTTGTCTCCTTTCTTAAATAAATAAATTTAAAAAAAGAATACGAAAGCTATCGGGAGGGGATGGGATACAGAGATCTGGTGGTGGGAATTGTGTGGAGTTGTACCCCTCTTATCCTATGATTTTGTCAATATTTCCTTTTTATATATATAAAAAACAAAACAAAACTCTTCATCTTTTAAGAATAGAAGTGAACACATTGGGGGCAAAAGTGCCTTGAGTATAAATGGAAACAATTTGATTTGTATATCATTATTCTTCTCTTTACTTTCAGACTTCTGGTGTGCCTGTGTGTTTCTTCTTGATGAATTATTTGGGGGTTAGGTGTTTCTTGACACAGAGTGCTAGAAAGCGCTCATTTTGAACATGTATAAAGTAATAGACTTCAGAGAATACGATTTTTAAAAAGTAGGTTTTAGGTAAATGTAAGACAGGAGAGACAGTTCATTATGGGGACTGCATGCTGTGTCTGGAGTAATTTGAGTTGGGTGACTGATGTACTGGAGAAGAAACAAAAGGGCTTAGAGCCCAATCGGTGTCTGATGAGCACTTTGAGTAATGGGGTAAGTAATGTGAAGAGGTTTTGTAGGTAGTGGGGAACCAGTAAGGGTTTCATTCTTTGTTGGGGATTCATGGTTTATAGTTGATGGTACATGTGCAGCATTTCTCAGTTTTCAACATAACATTCTTTTTTAACATTTATTTATAAAAAGGAAACATTGACAAAACCATAGGATAAGAGGGGTACAACTCCACAGAATTCCCACCACCAGAACTCTGTATCCCATCCCCTCCCCCGATAGCTTTCCCACTCTTTATCCCTCTGGGAGTATGGACCCAGGGTCATTGTGGGATGCAGAAGGTGGAAGGTCTTGCTTCTGTAATTGCTTCCCCGCTGAACATGGGCGTTGACAGGTCGATCCATGCTCCCAGCCTGTCTCTCTCTTTTCCTAGTGGGGTCGGGCTCTGGGGAAACGGAGTTTCAGGACACATTGGTGGGGTCATCTGTCCAGGGAAGTCTGGTTGGCATCATGCTAGCATCTGGAACCTGGTAGCTGAAAAGAGAGTTAACATACAAAGCCAAACAAATTGTTGACCAGTCATGAACCTAAAGACTGGAATAGTGCAGATGAAGAGTTGGGGGGTACTCCATTTTGTAGATAGCTAGTAGGCATATTTTAGTTATATTCCAAAAAGCTGCCCCAATACAACTCATCTTCCTCAGGTGTAGCATAGAGTATGTTGTCCATCCTCCCTTCAGAGGATGGAACATTCTCTACCATTGCTAATCCAAACTGAAGACAAGGTCCTAATTCAAGTTGAAGACAAGGGCCCACAAAGGGGTCTATTTTGTTGTTCCTGATAGAGATGACAGGTAACAATGGAGAGTGGGATTTATTTGAGGTCTCGGCCCATCATGTTTGTTTGGGAATCTCAGGACTCCCCAACTAGGGGCCCAGCTGATGGGTTGGGTGGCCTGATAATGACTAAAGAGTCATCGTAAAAGATGCCAGTCTCTTGCCCTTATTCAGCTTTTGCAGTCCTTGCTTTGATAAGGTTAGCTTTGGAGTGAGTGAGAGAACTGTAATAGGAAGTAGGTGAGGAGGGTATCTAAGTCTAAGTGGACACTATTTCAGTATGCACTTTATATTGTCTCACAAAAGACTTGTGTACTTTTGCTATCAGGTATAGATTTTGCCCTAATTTATGGATATGTGAACATATGCCCTATCTCATAGAACCTGGTCTATATCTAGGTTTTGGAATTTTGTTAGGAAGTGAACCACCTGTAATGGAATTAGAGAATCTTATGAAAGGAAAAGTCTCACTTGAGTAATGAGGCTGAAGGGTTGACATTTCACACCTGACATCTCTGGACACAGTCTGAAGTGAAGCATGCTGAGGTGGTACTTGTTGCATTGATTAGGTTGGGATTGGCGGATGCAATATCATTTGGTATGACTTGAGAGAAGCATGCAGGAAAGTGAGCCCCAGCCTAGAGGTTCCAGGACTGGGGGAAATACAGGTTCTATAGAGGAAGTAGAGGGTTCCTGCTCTTAGGGATAAGAAACAATAGATAGTTATTGCTATAATCAAATTATTTGGTAGTTGGGTTAACTTTGAAATATCCCTTTGTTAGGATTTGCTGTATCAAACACAACATCACCATAATTTATGTCCTTTGTCATTATTTGTATATAGCTGTGCCACCGGTTGCTTCTGTTCTCCCTTGTCTAGGCTTTTAAGATAGTCAACATGGCAAAGACAGCCTATGTATTAAAAAGACTCAGTCTGTGCTTTAAAAAGTTTGAGACATACAATCAATTTCCCCCCTCTCATATTAATTAAATAGTGATTTATATGACTATAAATTAATAGGAGTGTACATAAACACCATTCCCACCACCAAAAGATTGTGTCCCATCCCATTCCCTCCCCCCCACCCTATGAAGCTGAACATCCTCCCTCACCCTCAACCCAGGGTTTTTACTTTGGTGCCCTACTACAAATTTAGTCAGATCCTGCTTTTAGTTTTCCTTTCTGTTATTCTTTCTCAACTTCTGTTTATGAGTGGGATCATCTCATACTCGTCTTTATTTTTCTGACTTAGCTCACTTAACATAATTGTTTCTAGCTCCATCCAAGATGGGTCAGAGAAGGTGGGTTCATTGTTCTTAATAGCTGCGTGGTATTCTATTGTGTATATATACCACAGCTTTCTCAGCCACTCATCTGTTGTCGGGCACCTGGGTTGCTTCCAGGTTTTAGCTATTATGAATTGTGCTGCTATGAACATAGGAGTACACACCTCTTTTTGGTTGGGTGTTATGGAGTCCTTGGGGTATAACCCCAGGAGAGGAATTACTGGATCATATGGAAGGTCCATGTCTAGCCTTCTGAGAGTTTTCCAGACTGCTCTCCACAGAGGCTGTACCAATTTACATTCCCACCAGCAATGCAAAAGGGTTCCTCTGTCCCCACAGCCTCTCCAACATTTATTGCTGCTGTCCTTTTTGATGTATGCCATTCTTACAGGAGTGAGGTGGTATCTCAGTATTGTCTTTATTTACATTTCTCTGATAATCCGTGACCTGGAGCAATTTTTCATGTGTTTGTTAGTCTTTTGGATCTCTTCTGTAATGAATGTTCTATTAATATCCTCTGCCCATTTTTGGATGGGGTCATTTGGTTTTTTGTTGCTAAGTTTGCTGAGCTCTTTGTATATTTTGGTTATTAGTCTCTTGTCTGATGTATGGCATGTGAAGTTCTTCTCCCATTCTGTGAGGGGTCTCCTTGTTTGTTCCACATAACATTCTAACCCCCACCAGTTCCTCCTCTACCATGTTCCAGGATCTGTACTGTCCCCCTCCCCAGAGTCCTTTGCTTTGGTTCAGTACACCAACTCCAGTCCAGGTTCTGCTTAGTGTTTTCCCTTCTGTTCTTATTTTTCAACGTCTGTCTATGAGTGGGATGATCCCATCCACTAAAAAGTTTTTAACAGGGTAAGTGTGGCAAAGTTGGAGTCAAGGGCTAAGTATAAATATTTGCACAGAATTAAACTAGGTGACAATTGTACTTTTCTGAATGTCCCAGTGAGGTTACAGAATTATACAGAATTATACTTTTCTTAAGGTCCCAGTGAGAGTAGAGAATGGTGAGAAGAGAACCTCAGAAACTCTGGATGTGCAGGACTTGATGGCTATCAATATCCTACAGAGTTTCAAAATCAAAAGCATGTGCCACTCTCCATGTAGCTCAGAAAGTAGAGGAAACAGGGAGATGAGAGAACATGGCTTTGTCTGGAAGAGGGTGAGCTCAGTTTCAAGCACATGAACTGTGCGGTAACATGCAGAATTCAGTAATGGTGGTGCCCAATTAAGGAGAGATGTTAAATGAAAGTCAGGAAAGAGTTCAAATCAAAACATTCGACTTTGGAAATGTAAGCATAAAGTAATGAGAATTTGGAGGAATGTGAAGACCTTGAGATCTGAGTCTGGCCATGGGGAGGCGTGAGGAACAGTGAAGCAGGGCATATGTGTGAGAGAGCAGTGGCTGGACATGTGCCTCCCTGAGATGGAGAGAGAGCAGTGGCTGGACATGTGCCTCCCTGAGATGGAGAGAGAGCAGTGGCTGGACATGTGCCTCCCTGAGATGGAGAGAGAGCAGTGGCTGGACATGTGCCTCTCTTAGATGGAGAGAGAGCAGTGGCTGGACATGTGCCTCCCTGAGATGGAGAGAGAGCAGTGGCTGGACATGTGCCTCCCTGAGATGTGTTTTCAGGACATTGAATCCAGCAGTTACATAGCCTGGGATTTGATGGACTAGCGTCTGAAGCTGAGGACTGGAGATTTTAGAATATGAGTCTATCATCTAGAATCCTTTTATTTCTGGGAAATGAGTTTACTTATATAAAATTTTTTTTGGATAGAGACCACCAGAAATCAAGAGGGGAGGGGAGGGTATAGGGAGAGAAACAGAGAGACACCTGCAATGCTTCACCACTTGCAAAGCTTTCCCCTGCAGGTGGGGATTGGAGGCTTGAACCCGGGTCCTTGTATACTCAGCCAGGTACCCCACCACCTGGCCCCCTTGGAGATAATATTAATTGGGGTCTTTAAGAACAAGATTAGAAATAATGTCATATTACTTAGCTTGAGGATTAGAGCGATGTACCTGTCTCAGAGCAGATGGACGGCTGCTGGGTAGGACAACACTGCTTCCTCAGATCTGGTGTAATCTGATTCATGGCTATGCATCCCTGAAAATCTGGGGACCTGTAAGTTTTTATTTTGTGGGAGGTAATGCTTTTACTTTCTGTTCCTTTTTTTTCTTTTGTTTTATTGGATAAGATAGTGTAATTGAGAAGGGGGTGAGGAAGGTAGGGAGGGCAGAGAAAGAAAGATAGATACCTGCAGACCTGCTTCACCATTTTTGAAGCGACCTCCCCCCCTGCAGGTGGGGAGCCAGGGGTTTGAACCTAGATCCTTGCATTGATCCTTGTGCTTTATACTATGCGCGCTTAACAGCCCGACCCCCCTTTCTGTTACATTTTTACTGTTATGTCTTTCCAGAATATTTGTTTTTTAATTCTTTATTAGTAATGTAATATTGATCTACAAAATAACAAGATAACAAGGGTACAACTCTGCATTGTTTCCACCACCAGAGTTCTGAATCCCCAGTCCCTCCATTGGAAACTACAGCCGTGCTTTGTCCCAAATCATTATTAATTTTTTTTTATTGCAGAGTAGTATTCCATGGAATATACCATAACTTCTTTATCCACTCAACTGTTTATAGGCAATTAGACTTATTCCTCTCTTTGGTTATTGTCAGCAATTCTTTTGACCTATTTTTATTGGATTATGATTTTTTATTTTTTGAGCTATACAAATTATTTAAAAATTGCTTTAAATTATATTTATTTATTGAACAGAGGCAACCAGAAATTGAGAGGGAAGGGAATGATTGAGAGGAAGAGAGACAGAAACACTCGCTTCACAAAATTTTCCTCCTGCAGGTAGGGATTGGAGGCTCACAGGTGGTGAAGCAGATCTGCAGGTGTCTATCTTTCTCTCCCCCCCTGTCTTCCTTGCCTCTCTCCATTTCTCTCTGTCCTATCCAACAACGATGACATCAATAACAACAACAATAGTAACTACAACAATAAAACAACAAGGGCAATAAAATATAAAAATAAATAAATATAAAAAATCCATTTTAAAGAAACAGCTTTCCAGCACCATTTGTGGAAGAGACCTTTTCCCCATTGGATGATTTTGGCTGTATATGTGTGGGTTCACTTCTTGATTGATTCAGTTCCACTGATCCACATGTCCATATTTATTGTAGTACCACAGTATTTTAATTCCTTTTGCTTTGTAGTATAAATTTCAGTTGGGGAGTGTTATACTTTCCTTTCCCCCCTAATTTTCTCAGGAATACTTTGGCTACTTATGTGCATGTTTTTTTTCCTTTTGTAGTTCTACAAACATTTTTGAATACGTTGTTCAGTTTCCTTGAAAGATGTCACTGAGATTTTGATAGGGATTGTGTTGGATCTTGCTGGGCTAGCTTCGCCAGAGAGAGAGAGAGACAAGGAACTCATGGTGGCATTGTAATAAATTCCTTATAGATGCAGACACCCCAGAGTCAGGTATGAGCACAACGGGTTTAGGCCACGTGGAGCTAGCAAAATGGCCACCTCCTGCTATGCACGCCAGCCCTTCTCCAGGATGGGACGTTGAAGAGAAAGAGAGTGAAACCAGGAACAGCAGCGGGCTTATAGGGTAAAAACGGAAGTGGCAAGTTGGGAATGGGATTGGCTAGGAAAGGGGCAAAAGGCATGCTGGGAAAGTGGAAGCATCCTTAGCAACTGTTGCTATCGGTTTAACTGAATTACCAATGCCCTGAGGGGATAATGTGGTGGGGATCTTTTCAGGCAAAACAATGAATATGTAAATATACCATTGTGTCAGCAATGAAGCATGGAGCAGAGCAGGGGGGGCTGGCTTTAAGGCCCGACAGAATCTGTAACTGCCTTTGGTAGAGTGGCAGTTTTAATAATAATCTCTCAAGGGATGTTCCTCTGTATCTTTGTGTCATCCTCTATTTCTTTCAGCAGTGTCCTCTGTTTTTTGCCGTAGAGATCCTTTGGTTCCTTTGTTAGTTTCACTGCAAGGCATTTTATCTTTTTGGATTTGAGTACAAACAGGATTGAACTCATCAGTTCTCTTTCCTATGACTCATAGTTTGTATACTGAAATACCATAGATTTATGTGTATTAAATTTTGTATACTGTGTCTTTACTGAATTTATTATTTCTGTTAGTTTTTGTTGTATTCTTTGGGGGGTTTTGTAGGTATATCATAATATCATCAGCAATAATGATAGTTTGATTTCTTCCTTTCCAGAATGTATTTCCTTGATATCTCTTTCTCTCTCTCTATTTTTTTTTCTTACCAGAGCACTGCTCAGCTCTGGTTTATATGGTGGTGGTGGGGGGAAGGGGAATTGAACCTGGGACTTCAGAGCCTCAGGCATGAGAGTCTCTTTGTATAACCATTATGCTGTCTCCCCTCACCTGGATATCTCTTTCTTGCCCAATTGTAGTTGCAAGGGCCTCTAGGACTATGTTGTATGTATAACAGTGGTGTTAGTGGTCATCCTTGTATAGTTCCAGATTTTAGGAGTAAAACTTTAATATTAGAATATTTGAATATTAGAGCTGGAGGGTTGACATCTCACACCTGACGTCTCTGGACACAGTCCGAAGTGAAACATATCGAGGTGGCACTTGTGCATTGACTGGCTGAGCTCAGCAGATGCAGTGTCACAGGTGTGGATCAGGAGAAGCGTGAAGGGAGGTGAGCAAAGCCCCAGAGGTTCCAGGACTGGGAGAAATGTGGGTTTATAGAGAATGGGGAAGGTTCCTTGCTGTCTTAGAGTTTAAGAAGGAAATAGGTGGTGATTGCTGTAGCCAAGTTATTTGGGAACTTGGCTTACATTGAAAATCCCATAGTTAGGACTTAATGTATCATACATGGCCTCACCATGATTTATATCATTTAATGCTATTTACTAATAATTTTATCTTATATACCGACAAGACCAGTTGCTTCTGGTCTTCCTGGTCTAAGACTGTAGGTGATTTACTATTTAAAGAAAATAGTTATTATTAGACATTCTTTAACAATTTAAGCCCATCGTTAACATTAGTGCTTACATTGAAGGGAATATATACTTAGAACTGAAATATAGGTATTAAAAAGCTCAAGGCATTCAATCTGTTTTTCCCCCTCATATTGATTAAATAGTGATTTGTAAGACTATAAATTAATAGGGGTGTATATTAACACCATTCTCGCCACCAAAGGTCTGTGTCCCTATCCCCACCCCCATATAGTGAAGCTGAAAGTCTCTCCTCCTTCCCCCATAGTTTTTTACTTTGGTGCAATACTCCAAACTCAGTCAAAATCTGATTTGTGGGACTGTTACCAACCACTTAATCTCTCCCTAGGCTCCTCTCTGTCCAGGAGCCATAGGTGTTTGCACTCACCTGTGATTTGGTGGATTCCTGAAGTTGTTCTAGTCCTGTCTTGTTGCGGTCCCAGGTGGTCTCCTTTGGTATTCCTAGGTTTTCCCTTCTCTTGTAAGTCACACCTACACCTATTGCTACTTCTGTATGTCCTTCCTTTTTTTCCCTCTTCTCTCTCCAGGTCTTGATGGAATGAAGAGTTCAGAGTACTCTGGTCATCTAACCCCCATCATTTCTCCCCTGCTGGGAGTGTGGACCAGAATTCTTTTGGGTGGTGTAGTAGGTGGGAGGAGTTCTGGCTTCTGTAATTGCTTCTCCACTGGACATAGGTGATGGCAGGTAGATCCATACCTAGCCTGTTTCTACTTTTCACTAGTGGAGTAGGGCTCTGGGGAGGGGAGGTTCTAGGACACACTGATGTAGTTGTCTGCCCTGGGAAGTCAGGATAGAATCATGATAGCATCTGCAACTTTGTGGCTGAAAGGCAGTAAGGCACAAAAGAAGACATATCAATAAAATTAGAGAATAAACAAACAGAAACCAAAAAGGAGGAATAGAACAGATGAGAATAGCGATATTAGGGTGGAAAGAAGCTAGGAAGACTATTTTAGGTATGTTCCTAGCGGCCCATGACTTTAGTGATTTTTGTTTGAACTTGATAACTAATATGTAAGTGGATTAAAAATATTTTCTGGGAAGATGGTTTCAGAGTTGAGAAATGGACTAGAAAGCTGGATCAGGGCAGAGAGAGTAGCTCCCAATCTTGAAGCAGTATATAAATACCATTAGTTGTTAACCACATTGATCTGACCCAGGGCCCGTGTCTGTTCACATTCGGCACAGGAGTCTGTGTGACCTCTAAGTCCCTGTCAGTCTGAGCTCACAGTCCATGGTCACAGCTGGAACATTCTAGGCTGCTCTCATTTCAGGATCTGTCTTCCTTGAAGGGCAGAGTAGGCTGACCAGCCTCCCTTCAGAGAGAGTGGGGCAGTCCCTGCTGTTGCTGCTCTCCGGTGAGGGCAAAGTCCTGGAGAGGCCCACACAGGAGGATTTATGATGATGTTCCTGATGGAAGTGACCAGAGATGGTGGAGAGAGGGATGTGTTTGAGGTCTAGACCCATCATATTTTTGTGGGAACTCAAGATTCACTGACTAGGGCCCCAGGTGGTGCATGGCGTAGTATTAAGCAAAAAGGCTATCCTTAAGTGAGCCAGTCTCTTGCCCTTATCCAGCTTTTGTAGTCCTTTCTTTATCTACTGAGCTTTTAAAAATAATTTTATTAGGGCCCAATGGTTTATAGTACAATTACTGACATATGAGCACAAGAGAAATGTTGGTTGTATAACTTACTAAAAATGACTGAGAAAGGAAAATTTCAAGTTGATATATGATAATGTAATTTTGGAGTCTAGTAATTATGAATTGTGTGATTAGATTATTCGGTATATGAGAAAACAGTTGCTCAGTATCTCTGCTATTTTTCTATTGTTAAGCTATTTAATATTTTCTTTCTATTATATAAAATATAGGGACATATTTACATAAGATAAACACACTTACTTTGAAGGGTACAAGTAAGATGAATTTGACAGTTGTATAATAATACAATCAGAACTACAATAATGATATAGGCTATTATATAATACCCCAAAGGTTCCCCATTCCTCTTTATAGTCAGTTCTTAACCAACCATTGCACTTCTAGGTTTACTTCCTATAATTTACTTCTTGTCAGTGTTTTTATGTTCTTTCCAGTTTCACGTAAAGAGAATTGTACAGTGCTTTGTGCCTGGATTTTTGCACTTATATTTTATTTACTTTTTATTGCTAAAGTAGAATTCCACTGTATAGATTTACTAAAATATGCTGTTCCATTCACTCGTTTGTTTCCCAAATGTTTTGGCTATAATCAATAAAGCTGTTAACATGCGTATAAAGCCTTTGTGTTTTTATTTATCTTGTACAAATTGTCAACTTTAAGAATGGCATTATTGCATTATATTCTATACTTTGTTTACTTTAAAGAAATTGTCAGTCTGCTGTCCAAATGTTGTCTCATATTGCCTTTCTGCAGTAACACACCAGTATCCTAGTTCCTCCACAGCCTTGCCATGTATAGTCTCACACACTTTTTAACTGTAGCTACTGTAACAAGAGAATCACTATGGAGTTGATTTGCATTATCTGGACACAAATGATGTTGGACATCATTTCATTTGTACTTTATCTTTGGCAAAGCATCTATTTAAACTTTTACCAAATTTAAAATTATGTTTTTAATATTGAGTTAAAAAAACTTTCAAGCTTGAAAACAAGTACCTAACCAGATTTATGGTTTGAAGGTTATTCTCAGTCTCTGGCTTACCTTGTAATTTTTCTTAGTAGTATCTTTTGAAGGATAATATTTACTTAATTTTGATAAGTTCAGTTTAACAAACTTTGTGTATGTTTTATGTTTATCCCAATTTAAAAGTAATTACCCATCCCAAAGTCGGTCATAAACAGTTTTTCTTATGTATTGTTTTAGAAGCATTGTAAATGTATTTAAAAATATTTTTATTAATTTTCTTTTAATGAGAGGGAAAGACACAGTGACAGATCAGAGCACTAAAAAGCGCTCTGGTTCATGGTGGTGCTGGGGATTGAACCTGTGACCTTGCAGCCTCAGGCATGAAAATGTTTTTGTTATAACCATTATACCTTGTAATTTTTCTTAGTAGTATCTTTTGAAGGATAATCTTTACTTAATTTTGATAAGTTCAGTTTAACAAACTTTGTGTATGTTTTATGTTTATCCCAATTTAAAAATAATTACCCATCCCAAAGTCGGTCATAAACAGTTTTTCTTATGTATTGTTTTAGAAGCATTGTAAATGTATTTAAAAATATTTTTATTAATTTTCTTTTAATGAGAGGGAAAGACACAGTGACAGATCAGAGCACTAAAAAGCGCTCTGGTTTATGGTGGTGCTGGGGATTGAACCTGTGACCTTGCAGCCTCAGGCATGAAAGTGTTTTTGTTATAACCATTATACTGTCTTCCTAGCCTACACTATAAATTTCTGCTTTAGAATATTAAATGATTAACTAAATATTTTAGAATACTGAATGATTAATTTTACAGTATTTTGTATATGCTATGAGAAAGGATTTTCCATTTCAGTTGTACAGCAATTTAATTTTAGAGATTTTAGTTTCCTCATTGTGTTATTTTGCTATTCTTGTTAATCATTTGGTGGAGGAACTTCTGGCATGACCAACTGAGGAGCTTATTGGACTTTTCATTGAGAATTATTGGTGAAAATCTTTAAAAACAAAAGAAAACAAACAACTTAATGTCTCTGTAAATGATCCTAAGAATTTACAGTTAATAAATACGTATTCATTCAAGAAAATTTGTCCATTAGACAGAACAATAAGAATACACGTTATCTGAACTTAGGTCCACTTACCTCTCTCTCATCTCAGTTCAGCTAGGTTGATGGGGCTCTACTCCAGACTGATAAAGCCCCAAACTGGGCACTTTCCCCTATAACTCCCAGTCACAGGCCAGCTGATACATTTTTCTTCCTTCCTCAAATGCTTATTGTTGAGGCCAAATTTGTGTTTGTGACCATTAAGCAGGACTCTGTTATTTTCCTGATCCCCACTAGTGAAATGAAGTTTGTCTTGCTTTGCACCCCCCCCCCCCAACGATACTGAGACTTTGGGACAGTTATACTCTAAATGAGCTCAAGAAGACTGGAAGCTAAAGTCTGCTTTTACTTTCCCTGCATCCAAGGAGGACTCAGATCCTAAAGCAGAAGTGACATTCAGAGAGAAGCATTGTGTTGTCTCCACTTTATCTCCAAATCTTAAACTCAGTAATCTCGTCTGTGAAGAAAAGCAGAGAACTTGGTGAAGCAATAGCTTGGAGGTGCCTGCAAGAGTTCAGAACAAATATCAAACATTGTCTTTGGGAAAGTTATTTTCTCCCAAAGGAACATGAATTTGACTATTAGTTTGTAGAACAATTAGTCTATAAAGCTGTTGAGTGTGGTCAGAAAGAGACACTCAAAGTGAGTTCCCAAGCCATTTTGATACTATGACTATAGGCAAACATGCAGATTTGTACCTTTTGTGAACAGCATCTAAGGATTAACAGTGTAGGGGAGATAAAATTCAAAAAAATAATGTAGTCACTAAACAAACAGGAAATTTAACAAGACCCAGAGCCATGGAAAGGGGCACTTACATTTGTACAATATATTACCCAAAATGTCCAATTTCTAATGAAAATTACAAGAGTGGCCAAAAAGCAAGAAAATAGGTCCCACACAATAAATAAAGCAGAAAAAATAAACTGCTTGTGAGGAATATTAGACATAACGTTAAAGCAAAGACTTCAAAGTCATCATAATAAATATGTTCAACTACCCAAGGGAAACTCTTTGTAGAGAATTGAAGGTAAGATGATAGTTTTATTTTTCACATCAGAAATAGAATATCAAAAACAGATAGAAATAGTAAACAACTAGATGGAAATTCTGGACTTGAAAAGTAAAAATAAACTGAAATGTAAACTTGGTAGTATATTTGAATTAAAAGAAGAAAAAACAAGAAATGTGTATATTGATAGACATACATGCATTCTGAAATGCAGAGAGGAAAAGAATGAAGAATAACTACATGAAGGGAGGAAAAAATAGCAGAAAGATAATTGAAGCTATAATGACTGAAATTCTCCCAAACATACTGAAAAAAACAAACAAAAAATATATCCAGAAAGTTCAGCAATTGAAGTGGGATAACCACAAAGAAATCCATGAAAAGAGTAATCATAGTAAGAATGCTGGGAGCAAAAGGCAAAGAGAGAACCTTAAGGGGAGCACAAGAAAATAACTTGTTACTTCTAAGGAAACCCCTATAAAATTAGCAGCTTTTTTTTTTTTCATCAAAAACACCGGAGGCCAAACCAGTGGGATAATCATATTGCAAGTTATCCTAGGAAAC
Organism: Erinaceus europaeus; assembly: GCF_950295315.1. Lineage (NCBI taxonomy): Eukaryota > Metazoa > Chordata > Mammalia > Eulipotyphla > Erinaceidae > Erinaceus > Erinaceus europaeus. The sequence goes on along the minus strand of NC_080168.1, from coordinate 132,598,153 downwards.
CAACAAACCAAACCACTTTTATCAAGTCCTGTACCCAGAAAAAATATTATTAAAGGATGAAGGCAAACTAAAGACAATTCATGGTAAGCAAAATGGGACAGAATTTAATGCCAGTAGATCTTCCTTACAAGGAATAATAAAGGCAATTCTTCAGGTCTAAGGCATCGTGAGGGCTAATATTTAGGGGGATGTTTCTGGACCACACCAGAAAATGCATTGTTAGATTGCCGGGAACTTGTTAGCCCAAGCAACTAGAGGAGAACTGTGAGCTGATTTTTCATCAAAAACACTGGAAGCCAAAATCAGTGGGATAATCACATTGAAAGTTACCCCAAGAAGCCAATAGCAAATTGGATACACAGACACAAAGACCATAAGGGAATTATGTACTTACAGAAGATAGTGTAATTGCACTTTTTTCTTCATTTTATCTTCTAACCAATGTAGAGAGTAATTCTATTTAGCAAAATGTACATAATATATTGATGAGTATATTAAAGATGTAATAAACTTGTTAATAGCATCAAAAGAGATCTGTGGGTGGGAGCAAAACTATATTGGTCTGTGGAAATAAATTATTCTAGATGTTAACTGGATCCCACAGGGAAAAATGAAGAGAATTAAAAACAAAGTGTCTAGTACAATTTTTAACAAAGGTACAAATGTATGCTTGTTCTTTGCTATGCTTTGAAGATACAGTTATACACAATAGTAATTATTAATACATACAGATGGGTTTATAATCTTTATGGTCAATATATACAACAGTATACCTCAAAATGTGGAGCAAAAAGCAGAAGTAACATTTTTATAGAGGAGAATCACTTTTAAATCTCACCAGGATCAAGTTAGTGTAAAATTGAAATATTATGATGACTATGGTAAGCTCTGGAGCAATTCCTAAAGGAAATAACTTATGAAAGAGTTTTCTGTTAATTGGGAGGTTCATTGTTCACAGTTGGCACATGATACAGTTTCTCATCTTACCAAGATGGCTGCCTACAAAACACTCTCACCCCAAACTAGGTCCGTCATCATGAACCAGGACCTAAAGCAGCATCCCCCAACCCTGCTCCCTCCAACCTGCTACTCTCCTTCTTCCCTAGAGTCCTTTGCTTTGGTGCAGTTCTCCATCAGTCCAACTTTTACTTTGCATTTCCCCTTTCTGTTCTTATTTAAGTTCTGCCCATGAGTGAAATCATCCCATATTCATCCTTCTCTTTCTGGCTTATCTACTTAACATGATTCCTTCAAGCTCCAAGACAAGGCAAAGAAGAAATAGTTTTTAATTATAATTTAAAATTTCCTTTAGAAATAAAATAAAATACTACATTAGAAATATCGACTTTTGGAGCTTCAGTGACACAGTCTTTTAGTGCGCGGTACTTATACAGAAATATCGACCTTTTGTCTGTCGTCAGTGGGTCTTCATTGCTTCAGGCTGATGCTTTTAGACAGACAGATGGGTGGAAGGGAAGACACCACAGCACCAAAGCTTCCTCTAGTCAGGTGTGGACCCGGCGTGAACTAAGGCACATGGCAGAGCAGACACTCTTCCAATGAGCTATCTTGCTGACTCAGAAGATACTTACTTTAACATAAAGGAAGCCATAAAGTCAGAATAATGGACTAAAAGAAAAGCAGTATGTAAAATGCTAGCCATAAGTACACTTGCAATGGATATTTGGAAAATGAAGTTAAGCAAACATTTTAATTAATGGTAGCTTCTAAAGAATGATATACTTTGGAATAAAATTTGAGAAAAAATTTAATCTACAAGTTCAGTTAGTTTCATGATAGGTTATACATGATAGGCTATTTAATTAAATTAATTTTTTTAGTTTCTTTTTATTTTTTATTATTATCTTTATATATTTATCGGATAGAGACAGCCAGAAATTGAGAGGGAAGGAGGTGATAGGGAGAGAGACAGAGAGACACCTGCAGCATTGCTTCACCATTTGTGAAGATTTCCCCCTGCAGGTGGGGACCAGGGGCTCGAACCCAGGTCCATGTGCACTGTATTGTGTGCACTTAACCAGGTGCGCCACCACCTGTTCCCCTATTTTATTTTATTTTTATTGCTACCAAGGTTATTTACTGCTACCAAGGTTATTACTTGGACTCAGTGCTGACACTACAAATCCATTGCTCCCAAGTGGCTATTTTTTCCTTTCTTATTGTCTCTCTATTTTATTTGGTATGACAGAGAGAAATTGAGAGAAGAGGGAGAAATAGAGGAGAAGAGGAAAAGAGAAAGACACCTACTTCACCAACTTCACCACTTATGAATGTTCCCCCTTGCAGGTGTGAAGCAGAGGCTTGAACCTGGGTCATTGTGCATGGTAATAATGTATTTTCTATTTTTCTCTTAAACTTATTTTATCTTTAATTTGTTCTTTCCCTTCCCACACTTTATTGGGCAGGGTAATGGTTTCCAGTACAGTTAACACACAGGGACAACCTTTCATCTCCCCACGATAGACACTCCCTCTCTAACATAGGTCTTTTTCACCACCATGCATCAGCATCCCAGAACCCTTCCATTCCATTTGTTTCTTGCCTTCCCCAGAGCGTGTTACTGTGTTTCACTAAGTTTCACCTTCTATTTTTCCTAAATATGTTTGCTTCTTCAGTTCCACCTATGAGTGAGATCGTTTGCTATTTGTCCTTCTCTTCTTGGCTTGACTCAACATGATGCCTTGTCTTCTCTCCAAATGTGGCAAAGGAGATGACTGTCATTTTTAACAGTGGCACCGTAATATATATGTCACAGCTTTCTTAGCTACTCATCTGAGGTTGGACATCCAGGTTCCTTCCAAGTTTGGGCTATTATAAATCGTGCTGTTGTGAGCATAGATGTGTATAGGTCTCTTCAGGCAGGTGTCTTTGTGTCCTTTGGATATGGCCCCAGGAAAGAAATTGTTGGGTCATAGGGTAGGTGCATTTCTAGAGTTCTGATGAGTCTCCAGACTGTTTTCCACAGGGTTGGGACCAATTTACATTCTTATACGCAATGTAGGAATTTTACCCCACAACCTTCCCAATTATTGGTGTTTCTTTTTTCAAGTATTTATTTTATTTCAGAGAGAGGGTGAGAGAGAGGAAGGGAGGGAAGGAGAGGAGACAGGGATATATATATATATATATATATATATATATATATATATATATATATATATATAGAGAGAGAGAGAGAGAGAGAGAGAGAGAGAGGAGAGAGAGAGAGAGAGAAAGAGAGGAACCAGAGTAGTGTTCAGCTCTGGCTTATGGTGGTGGTGGTGGTGGTAGGGATTGAACCTGGAACCTTAGAGCCTCAGGCAGGAAAATCTTACGCAGTTTGCTTCTAGTATATAACCTTTTCTAGTATCTGTAACAAAGTGATATCTCACTGTAGTTTTTATTTCAGTTCCCTGATCATCCACGACTTTGAGAAATACTTTCATACATCTGACGGTTCTTTGGATCTCTTCTTTGGTAGAAATTCTGCCCATGTTCTCTTTTATGAAGATTCTGCCCACATCCTCTCTTTCTTTTCTTTTTTTGTGAGTTCTTTATCTATTGATGTTTTGGTTATTTGAAGTTTGGCATAGAGAGATTGTCACCGTTCTGTCAGGGACTTCCTCTGTTTCGGTTCCTTTTGTCCTTCATATGCTTTTCAGCTTGATGTAGTCCCATTGGTTTGTTCTTTGTTTTTGTTCAAACTGTTACGATTTTATACGAAGGAAATCAACCATTTTTCAAGTAAATATCAACATGATAATACATTCCAGTTCACTAGGTTACTTCATTTTAATGACATTCTCTCTTCTTTTAATTGACTCCCTTTTTATAGATTAAAATCTGACCTGATCTACGAAAGCAGAGTATGGAGACTGGGTGTAGAATCCCGGATTCTGTGCAGTCATTGGTTGTGGGAATTGTCAAGGAGAGATTTAGTTTATTGATTTCTGGGTTTTCAACATTACTGGTTGGTCAGTGGGAATTTTATTCAAAATGAAAGGTGGAAGGTTCTAAAAATAGTAGCTATGATACAGCATACTGAATCATACCTTACAGGGCAGGAGAGAGATGGTGAATAAATAACCAGTCAGCTAAAAGGTATGAGTGCATTTTTATTGTGATGCACTTTTCTGCGATACAGACATGGGTGGCTTTTATATAAAGCTGCTTTTGGTCTGTATGAGTTTAAATGGAAGTAAACTGAAATATGAACAGCATCTTTGGGAAGTTATTTATGCCCATTTTTTATTTATAATAAATAGTAGGTTATAGTATTTTAAGATTATAATATATAGTTCCACCCACACTCCCTATCAAAATTGTGTGTCCCAAATGGAATTGGCGTATTGCACCAAAGTAAAAGACTCTGGGGTGGGTGGGTGGGTAGGGAGAATACAGTCCAAGAAGGATTCAGAGGACCTAGTGGGGGTTGTATTATTATATGGGAAACTGGGGAATGTTATGCATGTACAAACTATTGTACTTACTGTTTAATGTAAAACATTAATTCCCCAATTAAAAACAAAAAAGTAGCTCAAAAAAAAATTGTGTGTCCCTACCCCCCACCTCCCGAAGATAACCACCATAGTTTTCACAAGTCTTAGAAACAGTTTGCTTGCTTTTTTTTTTTTTTTTCCTCTTCAAGCTCATTTGTACCAGTTCTCTAGATTCCACATGAGTGAAAGCATCTGGTAGTTGTCTTTCATTATTTGTTTTGCTAAGTATAATCACCTCCAGTTCCACCATTTTGTCTTAAAGGACACAATGTCATTGCAGCATTGAATTCCATGGAGTATATGTTCCATAACTTCTTTAGCTAGTCATTTCTCTGTGGGCATTTAGGCTGCTTCCACTCTTCAGCTACTGTGAATCATGCAGCTGTGAACACAGGGACACATATGTCCCTTTAAGTTAGTGTTTGAGTGTCCTTTGAACAGTTCTTACTTGAATTCTGTTTCAGCTCTTACTGGATGACACTAAAATGACCAGAGACGTATTTTTCATGACACTGCAGGGTGTAAAATGACACCTCCTGATGAAGGAAGTAACTTTTGCTGTAGGGGATTATGCAAAAAAAAGTATATAGACTGTGCCAAGGAATCCTGTTTCTTGCTGTTATGATCTTCAGGGTTTTTCCCCAGTGAGTTCCAAATATCACAACAGGACAAAGCGTGCTGCTCGAAAGTCCAACGGAGTCTGATGAAATTATACATAGGATGTGGCCTCGTATTTTTACTGTCCAGTGCCAACATGAGTTTTCCGTTGGATCAAGTCTTTAGCATTACTGATTTGTTTGTTTATTCACTGTTGTCATTTCTGGTGCTGCACTCCTCCAAGCTGCTTTTTTGAGCTAGAAAGAGAATGAGACAGAGAGACACAGGGAGAGAGGAAAAGTTATCACAGCTGTGGATGCTTTCTCCAGTGTGTGGGAGGACTTGGTTCCTGGGTTATGTGTATGACCAACATACATTATCTTGCAGACAGACCCTAGTCATCACTTTAGTATTATGTCTCAGTTGGATCGCCTGAGAAAGTAGATACAACACTAAGGAGAGTTCCTGTGAGCTGAGTTCAGTTAAAGCATAAAGTTACTACTGAGGTTAAGTGAGGAATTGGACTTACTGGGGAGAGAGGGTACTGTGCCCAGGTAAGAGAAGGAAGGTAGATCAGTGACACAGCAGGTTAAAAGTGGGAAATCTGCTTTGTTAGGCTTGCGTACTGTGATGTCAGCTGAGCCTGGGCACTGGAACCTCAGCTTTATTTAATCTCCTGACCCTCTCCCCACCCTACTGTAAGTCCATTAATGTTCTTTTTTTTTGTTTTGTTACATTGTGCTTACAAAAAGGAATATATCATAAATCTTCCAGAGCAATGTTGAAAGAACTCAGGAGTCAAAACAATAGATTTATAATCTGAAATCTGTTTAAATGTATCTCATTTTGGATAGACTTGGACTTTATCAGACAAACAGCCTTGAGATTATTATGAGACAGGGCCTGTTCTAGGCTAAATGTGGTTCCAAGGAGTTTTAGGTCCTAATTCCTAGAAGTTGTGACTGTTACATTACATGGAAGAAGTTTGCAGATGCAATTTATTTTAATGATTTACTTATTCACTCATTTATTAGAAAGAAAGATAAGAGGAGCAGAACATCACTTTGGCGTATTCAGGGCTGGGTACTTAACTCAGGATTCTGTGCTTGCAATTCTGATGTGCCATTTCCTGGGCTGCTACAGACACAGTCTAACTAAGGCTGGAGATGGGGAAATCATTAAATAATCTGGTGGGCCCGACATATAATTGCAACTGTACTTATCAGGAGGAGGCAGAGGGAGAGTGGGCTACAGATGGAAGAAGATATTGTTTGGACTGCTGGGCTTGAAGGTCAAGGGAGGAGCCATGAGCCATAGTTAAGAAGTTTTGGTGTGTGACAGGCTGTCCCTATGACCACCCGTTCAGCACTTGCTCTTCAGATGGATGGGTCACAGCTGGATATCGAGCCTCCTCTGAAACATTTCCCACACAATTTCTGAGTCGGTGCAATAGGATATCTAAAAAGCAGTGACTACAGCTTTTCCTGACAAAGTAGTTATGATGACTCCAAAGCAGGGAAGTCTTTGAAAGCTGACAGGAGGGCACCCACATGGCTACTGCGGCCTACCCTGGTTGTCAAGCCAGTTTTTTCCCATTTGGGTAATTCTAGTCCCTGTTGCTTTTTCTTCCTGTAAAATAATGTATGTTCTGTATGCTTCACCATTTTGCCTCCCACACATTACCTATTCTTCCAGATTTAAATCAAACAAAATTTTTTGTACACCTCCCCAGAGATCAGGCTTTGTTCAAGTGTTAGAATTAGAATGTGTATTTCTGGGAGGGTCAAAACTTTAATTTTTAAAAATCTTTAAAAGATGTCTACTAATGTGTTTGTCACCTCATGACTTATCCCTCTGATGTGGTGGGTGTTACTTTACCGTCTGGGTGACATTTTGATTGACATTACTGATCATAGTCATTTGTCTAGGTTTTTTAGTGTTTGGGAGATAATTTTATGCCTTCTAGATAACTGAATGATGTCAACTAGGTCCAGTGCCAACCTATCCACTTGTGAGGCTGCATGATACCAGAAGTGCCGGGATAGCCTGAGGGTACTTCTTCCCGAGCCGGTGCTCAGTGGGAGAGTTCTGTGAATCAGATTTTTTTTTTTTTTGATTTTGTCATGTTGTATTATGGATCTTGGGGTGCATCTTGTAGCCAGTCCTCTTGCAGCCAGTCTTCTTGCAGTGTTTTTTGTTCTTCAGGGATATCAGCACCATCATGTGGGTATTGCCGGACATGGCGGGCAGGAACCTAAACAGGCTTGGAGTAATTTTGTGGAAAAATACATGCGAAACCCCTCCCCATAGTCAACAGGGGGTCAGGTCTTTTCTAAATTTTATCAAGTGGGTCTTTCCATTTGACTTTAATAGCTGGGAGGGTGGGTGGTGTTTGCCAATGAAGAATTATAGGAGGTTGGTCGGAGTTTTTGTAAATATTAAAGAGATTTAATGTAGTTAAGGCTTTTGCCAGCTGGATATTAGGGGGGTACATTTTTCTTTTTTTTTATTTAATTGAGCCTTAAGAGTTTGATGGGCCCTCTCAACAATGCCTTGTCTCTGTGGATTATACGGAATGCCTGTAGTATGAGTAATGTTCCAGAGGGAACAAAAATCTTTAAATTGTTTGCTGGTAAAAGCAGGTCTATTATCTGTTTTAAGTTGAAGAGGTAAGCCCATTACAGCAAAACAGGAGAGCATATGGCTTATAAGCTTTTTTGAGTTTTCTCTAGTTTGAGCTGTAGCCCACATAAACTTAGAGAAGGTATCAATTGAGACGAACACATATTTTTGTTTGTCAAAGTTAGGTATGTGGGTAACATCAATTTGTCAAAGAGCATTGGCTTTTAAACCTCGAGGATTAACCCCTAGAGTCTGAATAGCAGGTGTTTTGATTAGACCTGCACAGGAGGAACATGTAGCAAGAATACGTTTTAACTGTGGCAGAGGAATATCAGGAAATCGAGCTCGAAGACCTTTAAGATTAACATGGGTTAGGGAATGAAAGTCAGCAGGATTAGAGACAGAGGCTAGGAGAATTCTTGTGGAGGCAAGGCGGTCAGCTGCAGCATTCTCTTCGGACAGGGGACCAGGAAGAGGGCTGTGGGAACGTAGGTGCTTAACATACAGTGGATGGGTTTGAGAACAGAGCATAGAGGCAATTTGAATTAAAAGAGGAGAAAGTGGGTTGTCATCAATTTTTACATAAGATTGAGCAAGCCATGGAAGTAAGTTAACAGTATACACACTGTCAGAAAAAAGGTTGAAGGATTTTGGTACAGCTTTTAATGTAAGGAAAACAGCATAAAGTTTTTTGTACTGAGGGAAATTATCAGGAAGTTCAGTAAAGAGAGGTTTGGGGTATTGCTGGTCTGGATAATATATAAGGGCAGCAGCTCCCTTTTTTCTACCATCAGTGAACACTGTAGGAGCAGAGGGGATGGGATCTCGAGAGAAAAGTTTAGGTACTAGTAGAGGCAACAGAGGTAAAGAAGCTATCAAATTATTAGAGGGAAAATGATTATCTAATTGTCCTGGAAAACCCATTAAACTTATGGCAAAACGAGAATGGTGACGTATGAGCCATTCTGTATCAGTGAGAGAAAAGGGAAGAATGATTGAATCTGGTTCTCTTCTTAAGACCTGAACCGATCTGTTTTTTTTTTGGCGAACCATAAATGTTAAGGCATCAATCTCGGTAAGGAGTCTTGGAGCTCCGCCTACTGGCGTATGAAGCCATTCGAGAACGCCATGTTTCTGCCACAATGCCCCCACTACCGTGGGGGTGGAGTTAAAGATTAGAAGATTTACTGGAGAGGAGGGGGAGAATCGAACGAGGTGCATGTCCTGGAGAGCCTGGTTAACTTTTTCCAGAGCCAAGGATGTTTCGGGGGTTAACATACGCTTTGAGGAGGGCTGTTTGTTTTTTTTTAACAGATCGAACAGTGGTTGCAGGCAGCTCGTAGGCAGATAAAGATACTGCCTAAGCCAATTTAAATTTCTAAGAAAACTTTGTAAAGAAGCAAGAGTGAGATTAGAAGGAAAAGTAACACAAGGTTTTAAAGGACGAATCTGCGTTAGGGAAATCTCTGAGCCTAAGAAAGATATTGGAGGGATTAGTTGTATCTTCTCAGGAGCTACATTAAGTCTACTTCTCTTTAAGGCAGGGATTAGAAAATCACGTAGGGCGGAGAGATCTGTATCTAATTTTCTCCATATTAACACGTCATCCATATAATGAAAAACCTTAAGGCCCTTATGAATATATGGGAAAAGGGCAGATTTAACAGCCTCTTGACAAATAGTAGGACTATTAGCCATGCCCTGGGGCAGTACCACCCATTCAAATCTATCGGCAGGGCTGGCATTATTAATAGAAGGAACAGAGAAAGCAAAACGTTTACAATCTTGTGGGTGTAAGGGAATAGAGAAAAAACAATCTTGTATATCAATAGCTATGATTGGAATTCCTGTGGGAATTGCAGAAGCAAGAGGCAAACCCCTTTGGGGGGAGCCCCAAACCTGCATGGTTTTATTAACTGCACGAAGATCTTGGAGGAGGCGCCATTTTTTTGAGTGCTTTTTAATTACAAAGACTGGAGTATTTCATGGGCTCTGAGAATGACGAATGTGTCTCAACGATAACTGCTCTTGGACGAGTTTTTTAAAAATTTCTAGCTTCTCCCTAGGCAAAGGCCACTGTTCCACCCAGACAGGCTCATTAGAAAGCCAATCTAAGCGGGGAGTTTTGTTACGAACAGTGGCAGTTAGTATTGGGGGTGCTGGTTGGGTCTAGCAGTCTCACAGGAGTGAGTGTGGTGTCCTGCAGAGGTGTCTGAGGATATCACTACATCTAAAGATTTTAGCAAGTCTCTTCTCAATAAATTGGTGCTTATATCAGCTATTAAAGGCTGAAAGCGTCCGGTAGTCCCTTCTGGATCTTCCCACACAAGGGAATCTCGTGTGCGGAATGTCTGAGTCAATCCTCTAACACCATGTAAGCGTGGTCTTGGGAGGAGTTCTCAACTCTGGGGAACCTCTGCTTGTCTTAATATTGTCTTATCTGCTCCCGTGTCAATCAAACACTTAAAAAGAATATTACCAATATTTACTGTCATAGTTGGGTGACCCCTTTTTAAAACAGGGGTGGTCCATAAAATCTCAGGCTCTGAATTCGAGCTGTTCTCTTGCTCCAGCCGGTTATTTTTATGTTGGAAGTTCCCACATACCACGGGTTTCTCTTTCTGCTCACCCTCTGTTATTGTTACTTGGCATGGTGGGTATAGCAACGGATTGGGTCCCAAGCTGGGCTTCTGTTTGTGGAAGAAGGGCATAGCACCAAGCGGGCGACCTGCTTTCTTCCCTCTTGGGGGCGGGGCTAAGGGAAGCCCCATACCTAGTTTAAATCTCTGTTTACACTTGGCAGAGGCGTGTCGTTCTTATGGAACCTTGACCAACAATCTCTCCTCCAGTGAAATCCTTTCTGGCATCTGGGACAAGGCATTCGTGGTCTCTGATTCCCTGTCTGGAGGCGGGGTTGCCCTGATTGGAGGTGGGGTCGCCCTGACTGGAGGTGGGGTCGCCCTGACTGGAGGCGGGGTCTCGGTCTATTTTCTGGACATTGGTTACGCCAATGCCCTTGGCGACCGCACTGAAAGCAAGCTCTTTTTTGCTTATGTAAGGTAGCTGCATAGGCCTGTAACATAGGTCCTTGAAAAGAGCTTGATCTGAGATCCTGTGTAGCTAGAATCCAAGTATCTGGGTGTTCATTTTTAAGAGTGATACAGGCCTGTCGAAAATGCGGAAGCATTCCATCCCAGACTATGGATCGCAGTAGGAGAAAACGAGCGTCAGGATTATAAATCTTCCTTTCCAAACTCGACTGGACCCTGGCAATGAATTTAGCGAGGGATTCATCAGGTTCTTGTTGCAGGGAGAGAATGGGGGCTGAGGCTGCTCCCATGGGTGGTGTTAATCGCTCCCATGCTTTTAATGCACACAGGCGTACTTGATCAAAATACCCCGCTGGAAACTTGGCTTCCGCCTGTTGAATCCCTGTTTCTAATTGGCCTGTTCTAAACAATGCATCAAAATTACCCTCTGGCTGATTTTGAATATTTTTCCGCGATTGTTGTAAACATTCATCGCGAAAGAATGCCTCCCATTGCAGGAAGAGGGGGCCTGGGAGCGTAGCACGAGTCACATCTCTCCAATCTTGAGGGGTATTAAGGTTCTGAAGCAGGCCTTGTAAAATGGACCTGGTCCATGGGGCATGAACACCGTCATCTTTGATAGCCTGGCGTAGTTCCTTCAGGTCTGTGGCGGAATATGGATACCAGGCCTGAGGTTTTTGTCTATTGGGGGCAACATTGACCGGAAATGTGTGGACTTCCTCTGATAAGTGTGTAGCGGTAGGAGGAGTCACTGAAGTGGAAGCTTCTGGACAAGTGGCCGAAGAAGTGGTTTTGGAGGCTACAGGAGAATTCGGACATGTGTCTATCAAAACAGGGTGGGGTGAAGAAGCAGCCGTGGAGGCAGCAGGAGGTTCCGGACACGTTTCTGCCAAAATGGGGGTGGCCGAAGAAGTGGCTGTGGAGTCCAAAGGAGAATTCGGACATGTGTCTGCCAAAATAGGGGCCTCAGGGCAAGATGCCAAAATAGGGGCCTCAGGGCAAGATGCAGAGGAATTAGGGTGGGTCAAGATCACGACAGGCCTTTGCTTCTTCTTGTTTTTAAGGTGCTGGTTAAGTTCTATGATTACTTCTTTTATCTCTTGGACCTCAGCCTCTAGTTTCTTAAGCCTTTTGAGAGGTTGCCCTATATATCCCTTAAAAGCTGCTATGATGATCAACAGGATATCAGGTGAAGCCCCGAGAAAAATGTCCCAGATATATAAAAATTGTATACTGGAAAAAGAATGCAGGATTTGGAAAAGATTTTCCATGGTGGAAAGATCTCCGGAAAACAATAAAAAAGAAAAAAAAATCACAGTGCCTTAACACAATATTGCAGATACCCAAAAGGTGTGTACTTATCTAAGATGTCTTCTTGTAAATCTGCTGCTTACGGGTCCCTGTTCCGGGCGCCAGATGCCGGGATAGCCTGAGGGTACTTCTTCCCGAGCCGGTGCTCTCTGGGTTGGAGAGAACTCAACTGGAGCTGATCTAGGCTGCTGTGTGGGAGAGGGATCAGGAACGCGTGCTGCACCAACTTCCGCAGGAGATACACTCTGGAACTCTCGGAGCCGGAAAGCAATTTCCAAGTGTCTTTAATCAGAAGAGCAGCTGTTTTTATACTCTCCAAGTAGGGTGGAAACAGGATGTGATATAGAGAGGGTAGAGAAAAAAGTGACTGGTGAAAATCAGAGTGTGACAAGGAGGGGGCAGAACAGGCGAGAATCCTATAACTGAACCACCAATGCCCTGGAGTGCTTTATGTAAAAGTGATTTATGTAAATAGACCAAACCTTTGGATCAGTAAATCCCTATATAGGCATATGGATAAGAAGAAGCCAGGGGGAGGTGGCAACTACCCAACACAGAAGGCCTGTGGTGGGGCCTCTGTAGGCAGAGTTCATGCCTCTGTGACAAACACAAGCCAGTAGCCTTAAAAGAGATAAGCTGTGGTATATATATACACAATGGAACTACACAGCTTTAAGAACAATGAACTCACCTTCTCTGACCCATCCTGGATGGAGCTAGAAGGAATTATGTTAAGTGAGCTAAGTCAGAAAGACAAAGATGAGTATGGGATGATCCCACGCATAAATAGAAGTTGAGAAAGAAGAACAGAAAGGGAAACTCAAAGCAGAATCTGACCGAGTTTGGAGTAGGGCCTCAAAGTAAGAAACTCTTGAGTGGAGGGTGAGGGTGGATATTTGGTTTTACTGGGGGCAGGAGGGCAGGGGGATGTTGAGGGGGAAGGATCGAATGGGACCCAGTCTTTTGGTGGTGGGAAGGGTGTTTATGTACACTCCTATTAACTTGTAGTCATATAAATCACTAATTAATATGAGATTTATATAAAATTAAATAAAAATAATACTCAAAGATTTAGGGGGTGCTGAGGACATAGTATCTTCTGGTTAGGTCTCATGTTGATATATTGCTGTTAAATATTGCCATTAATTTAGACAATAAAGCTGAAAAAATATTATTCCTAGTTCTTTTGACTCAGGAATCCAAGCATGACTTAGTTCTCTCATTGAAGATCTCTCAAAAGACTAATCAGAGTGTCAGCCAGTGCTGGGGGTTCTCAGCTAAGACTTCTTGACTTGGCAAAGATTTACTTAGCCACTCACATATTTGGTGGCAACTCTCAATTCCTTGTGGCTTATCAGCTGAGGCTGTTAGTTCTTGGTTGGTTGCTCCTGGCCCCCTGATTAATGGGTGCTGTTTGGAATCTTCCCTCAGTTCTTGCTCGGGGACCTGTCCATACTGCTGTTTACTTCATCAAAACCAGAAAGGAAGAGCACCAAGAGTGAGACTCTGTTGGCAAAATGGACAGCCCCATCACCTGTAACATTAGCACAGAAGTCACATTAATGACCTTCACTGCCTTGTGCTGGTCAGAAGGAAATCATAGGCAGTGTCCACAGTCAAGGGAAGAGGGCTACACAGAGCCATGATTACCAGAGTGGGGGCAACTGGAAGTCACCATGGAATCTGTCTGTCATAAGTAACCAATTCCTATGAACCAACAGAACCAGTTCCTAAGGGATTATCCAATATCCCCCACGCTCCGGGGCTTGATGTCTACACCATGAATCCGCTGCTCCTAGTAGCCCATTTTCCTCATTTTTGTTGTCCTTGTTGTTGTTATTGTTGTTATAGCTATTGTTGTCATTGGATAGGACAGAGAGAAATCGAGAGAGGAGGGGAAGACAGAGGTGGAGAGAAAGACAGACACTGGGGGCCGGGCGGTAGTGCAGCGGGTTAAGTGCACATGGAGTGAAGCTCAAAGACCGGCGTTAAGGATCCCGGTGTTAAGGATCCCGGTTTGAGCCCCCGGCTCCCCACCTGCAAGGGGGTCGCTTCACAAGTGGTGAAGCAGGTCTGCAGGTGTCTATTTTCTCTCTCCCTCTGTCTTCCTTTTCACAAAAATATATTAACAATAACAACGATAAACAACAAGGGCAACAAAAGGGAAAAAAATGGCCTCCAGGAGCAGTGGATTCATAGTGCAGGCACCGAGCCCCAGCGATAACCTTGTAGGCAAAAAAAAAAAAAGTATAGACACCTGCAGACCTGCTTCACCGTTTGTGAAGTGCCCCCCCCCGCACATGCACACACACACACACACACACACACACACACACACACACACACACACACACACACTGCAGGTGGGGAGCCAGGGGCTTGAACCGGGATGTGTTTTGTGCCATGTGTGCTCAACCCACTGCACTACCACCTTGCCCCCAGTCCCAATTTTTAAGCTTATCTGAGTCTTCATGAGTAAAAATTGACACATTGGGTGAGCTACAGAGCAATATATGAAGCAGAGTAATAATGTTAACCGAACCTGTTAATGTGTGTCAATGTGATAGGGACTCAATAATTGAGTGAAACTTATGCTCTATCTGCAAATCCATGCCACATGGTTTCCACAGATATCTCATTTCTTCCCATCACAGCTCTGTGAGGGGTGGTGAGGCAGGTGTTGTGTTAGAGAAGCAGAATATAACAATGATAAAGCTAGGGACTGCTCAAACTGTGATTCAAGTCTGCTGCCTTTTACAAATTTTATTTCAGTGAGAGGGAGAGCTATACGAGAGAGACAGAGACACACAGAGAGACACGAACACTGCTAAGCTCTGGTTTATGGTGGTGCTGTGGATGGAACCTGGGAGCTTGGAGCCACAAGCATGAAAGACTTTTTGCAGAAGTGGTATGCTATCTCCTCAGCCCTCTGCTGCCTCTAGTTCTTTTGTGAAGAGTCTGTCATGAAGCTCCAGTGGATTCAAGCTAGACTAGATTTTTAAAGAAAAATATTCACGTATTTACTTCCTTGGTAGAGACAGGCAGAAATTGAGAGGGAAGGGTGAGATAGGGAATAAGACAGAGACACTTGCAGCCCTGCTTTACCACTTAGGAAGCTTTCCCTCTGTAGGTGAGGGCTGAGAGGCTTGGTCCTGGTTCTTGTGCATTGTAACACTGGCACTCCACCACCTACTCATTTTCCCCTTTTTACTAGAGCATTGATCAGCTTTCGTTATGGAGGTGTGTGGGATTGAACCTCGTACTTTAGAGCCTTAGGCATTAATCTGGCTGCATAACCATTATGCTGTCACCCCCACAATATAGACACAATTCTAATGCCTTTTCTGTCCTCACGGTATTAAAATATTTTTATCTTTCAGTTTTTAAAAGAAAGATAGTCACCTGCAGACCTGCTTCACCACCTGTGAAGCGACCCCCCCCTCCCCCCCGCAGGAGGGGAGCCAGAGGCTCAAACCAGGATCCTTAGGGCGGTCCTTGTGCTTTGCACATATTATGACAATTTGCTGAAAATGCCTTTATTCTGTCTTTGCTCTCTGAGTGATCCTTGAATATATAACCCCAGTGTTGAATACATTCCCTGAGGGCAGGGTGTTGGCACACCTGGTTAAGTGCGAGCAAATATCGCCAAGTGCAAAGACCAGGGTTTGAGTCCCTGCTCCCTGCCTGCAGGGGAATAGTCAGGTGTCTATCTTTCTCTTCCTGTCTCCCTTCCTCTCTCACTTTTTCTCTGTCCTATTGAATAAAAAAAAAAGAGTGTTGGGTAGTATGCCAGCTCCCCCTGGCTTCTGCTTAATCAAGACCAAGCACCGGTATGGCTGTATGGGATTGGTTTGATTCCACTCAAAGTTGCGGTCTATTTACATAAATCACTTTTACATTCACATAAAGCACCGCCCTCCCTCCAGGGCATTGGTGGTTCAGTGGTAGAAATCTCGCCTGCTCCGCCCCCTCTTCTTGTCACACCCTGATTTTCACCAGTCACTTGTCTCTCCACCCTCTCTGGGTCACATCCTGTTCCCACCCTACTTGGAAAGTATATATAAGGACAGCATTATTCGTTTTAGTTAGTTTAGTTTTAGTTTAGCTTAGCTTGGCTTAGATTGTGCTGCGTCCTGCGTGAATAAAGAGATACTGCGTACAGCCCAGCCATGAGTCCCTGGTGGTCTGTCTCCTCTTGCGAAGCCAGCCCGACAAAGAGATTTTGTTGAAAAAAATTAAAAGTAATTACCAGTGTGTTTTCTAAATACTATTGTCACTATCTGCTTTGCTTTGGGTTGATTTGGTTGGAAAGTTTGATATTAATTATCTTCACATCTTTGCTCTTGACCTGGATAGTATGACTTAGGAAATCCTTGGAGACTCCTGTTGGGAATGTCCTGGAAGTAGTTATGGAAAAGAGGGGTCATGGATGTCGGTACTTAGTATGCCTGTGTTTTCTTGTCCAACCTGTTTTCATCATGCTGTTCCTTCTTAAACAGCGGCTAACTTAGAGAAGTATTTCTGTTGTTTCTTTTGTTATAATGGGGGTGGGGTGGCTGCCAGGCTGAAAAACTTGGAGAATGCATATGGGACTCTGACTGCTATTCATACATTTTCAAATAGTTCTTCAGTTTCTTCTCCCCTTTCTTCACCTCTGCTGCTAGACATACTGGGTGTGAAGTTCACACGGCCTTTGTGGTGCCACTTGGTTGGTTTGTAGTTTTCCCAGTGCTGTTTTTGGATTATTTTTGATTATTTGTTCAGTCAGTCATCTGTCATGCATGTATAGCTTCCAAAATTTTGTTAATGTTAATTCCTTTCTTATTCTTTTCTTTTAAAAGACCACCACCATCAAAGCCCATAGCTCCTGCCTTGCCCCTCTCCCTCATGGATAAACACCATAGTTCTCACAAAGCCTTAGAGATAGTTTGTAGTTTGACTGTGACTGTGACTTCCCTTCCCTTCCCTTCCCTTCCCTTCCCTTCCCTTCCCTCCCCTCCCCTCCCCTCCCCTCCCCTCCCCTCCCCTTTCTTTCCCTTCCCTTCCCTTCCCTTTCCCTTTCCCTTTCCCTTTCCCTTTCCCTTTCCCTTTCCCTTTCCCTTTCCCTTTCCCTTTCCCTTTCCCTTTCCCTTTCCCTTCCCTTCCCTCCCCTCCCCTCCCCTCCCCTCCCCTTTCTTTCCCTTCCCTTCCCTTCCCTTCCCTTTCCCTTTCCCTTTCCCTTTCCCTTTCCCTTTCCCTTTCCCTTTCCCTTTCCCTTTCCCTTTCCCTTTCCCTTTCCCTTTCCCTTTCCCTTTCCCTTTCCCTTTCCCTTTCCCTTCCCTCCCCTCCCCTCCCCTCCCCTCCCCTCCCCTTCCCTTCCCTCCCCTCCCCTCCCCTTTCTTTCC
The DNA here is from genome assembly GCF_950295315.1 of Erinaceus europaeus. NCBI lineage: Eukaryota > Metazoa > Chordata > Mammalia > Eulipotyphla > Erinaceidae > Erinaceus > Erinaceus europaeus. The sequence goes on along the minus strand of NC_080168.1, from coordinate 132,580,690 downwards.
CTCCCCTCCCCTTCCCTTCCCTCCCCTCCCCTCCCCTCCCCTCCCCTTTCTTTCCCTCCCCTCCCCTCCCCTCCCCTCCCCTTCCCTCCCCTCCCCTCCCCTTTCTTTCCCTCCCCTCCCCTTCCCTTCCCTTCCCTTCCCTTCCCTCCCCTCCCCTTTCTTTCCCTCCCCTCCCCTCCCCTCCCCTCCCCTTTCCTCCCCTCCCCTCCCCTCCCCTTTCTTTCCCTCCCCTCCCCTTCCCTTCCCTCCCCTCCCCTCCCCTCCCCTCCCCTTTCTTTCCCTTCCCTTCCCTGTTTTCTTTCCTTTTCTCCTTCCTTCTTTCCTTCCTTTGCCAGCTTATATGCTTCAGTTCTCTATTTTACATAGGAGCAAAACCATCTAGTAGTTTTTCCAGCTCCTGACTTCACTAAGCATAGCCATCTCAGGTTCCATCTTTTACATTAACTTAACTTTTTATGCATTTTATGGCCACTAGAGCTGTCACTGAGGATTGGTGCCGGAATAACACATCCACTCCTCTCAGTGCCTATTTTTTTTGTTTGTTTTCCTTTTTTCTTTTCCTTCTTCTCCCCCGCCCCCCCATCCTCCATCATAGTGACAGAAATACAGAGGGAAAGAGGAGATAAAGGGGGAGAGAAAAATAGAGACACCAGAAGCACCATTTCACATCTGTGAAGCTTCTCCCTTGCAAGTGGGGAGTGGGTTTTTTAATAAATTTTTATTATCTTTATTTATTGGATAGAGATGGCCAGAAATCAAGAGGGTAGGGGTAGAGAGGGAGAGAGACAGACAGATACCTGCAGCCCTGCTTCACCACTTGCAAAGCTTTTGCTTTGCAGGTGGGGAGTGTGGACTCAAACCCAGGCCCTTGAGCACTGTAACGTGTGCGCTCAACCAGGTGCGCCACCACCCGCCCTGGGAGTGAGTTTTGAATCTGTTTCTTGTCCACAGTATTATGTGTCACTACCTGGCACATCCATCTTTTTAAAAATCTGCTTTTCTTTGTGTTTGTGTCTTTGCAAGTGTATCCTGTGATTTCAATGGCATGGTCAGATGGAAAGTAGATATGTATGTATACATACACTCTGTCTCTCTTTAAAGAATATCTGTTTGTTCATTTATTCATGTATTACTGGACAGAAACAGAGAAAAATTGAGAGGGGAGTGAAAGATAGAGAGGGAAAGAGACAGAGAAACACCTACAGCCATATATCACCACTTGTGAAACTTTCCTCCTGCAGGTGGGGATCAGGGACTTGAGCCCAGGTCCTTGTGCACTGCAATATATGCAATGATCAGGTCCACCACTGCCTAACCCCAAGAATATTTCTATAAATGATTTAATAGTATATAGTTTACAAAATTGCTTTTTTCCATATCAAGTCTTTGAACTTACTCTAATTGAAGGAATAGAAGAGCTATATCCCCTTCTAGAGATTTAACTAGACAACTATCAGACAGCATCTCGGTGTCCAGTTTCTTGAATTGGCTTAGAAATGCCAGCACTGACCTGGGGAACCTTGAGGAAAAGGTGGAGCTGAAATCTAAATGTGCTTTATTTGACGTATTTTCATAAAAAAAAACACGTAAGATTGATTTATAATTTCTAATCACTATAACACACATATACTTCTACTTTGTGCCCAGTAATGGGAATAAGTAACAAATATAGAAATGTCATGTTTGGGTAAGCTAGTTATCCCTGGGAATACTCACCTCATTCTGTTTCTTCAAGCTAAGCCAATTACTATGTTTTCTCCACAGCCCAGTCCAATCACCCTTCCTCACTGCATTCTCAGAAAATGCAGGGGAAGTTGCCTCTGTTTGCTGGCAGAGAGAGGAAGCCAAATCACCCCCCCCACACACACACACTGTCCATTAGCTCCCAGAGCACTCCCTTACTGTGCGAGGCGTCCCACCCTCCCAACTCACCTGTCAGAGCATTGGGCTGGTCATGTTCAGAATTTCTGTTCTTCCACATCTATTTTAATATTATTTAGCTTCTACTTAGAAGCAAGTCATAAAATTTGTCTTATAGCAAAATGAAGTTTGAAATTAACTTCTTTAAAGGTCCAAATTATGCTATGGCTTTTAAGAGCCATATTCTTTTTGATCCACTATTTTTTGTAAGTTAAAAGCTAATATAAATGTGACTGCTGTTCAGAGACTGATCACAGACACAACAGTACAAAACACCTTATGCTCTAAACCAAATAAAAGCAATGCTCTTTTTGGCTTCCCACTCAAGTTAACAATTTGTTGAGGTACACATACACTTTTCTAGGCTTCTCTAGTTGGTGGGAATAATAAGATGTGTCCCTATGGGCCTTATGGCATAGCAAGGAGGAATATTTATAAAGACACTATAACAAAACAGGATTCTAAAGCAAGTAGAGAAATATGTCTTGATAAGAGTACAAAACAGGAAATCTGCTAGGGGATAAGGGATAAGATCAGGTTTCAAAACGATTTCACGAGAGTCTAAGTGAAGAGGGTTCAGACATGTGGACAAGAAGAAAGGCCACTTGTTAGGACATGAGGCACAGAATAAGTGAGTGATTTTCAGGAATTCAGAAGTGTGACGGGATCTAGGTACTCAGACAACACAATGGAAACCAATAATAATTTGGGGGGGTAACTCTGGGGGTTAGTAAGCTAATTCAGTTTCTCTTTAAAAGATTTTAAGTACATTAGATATGAGGTGATATTTACATGACAAATAGTCAACTAATCTTACCTCTCAAAGTGTCTGTTAGCTTGTTGTGTGACTCTCCATCTTAAAGTTGGTGTCTTGAGACAAAAACCTATTCTGGATAACTGGTTAGTTTTCATGTGGGTTGGTTCAGTTGATCTTGGTTGACTTTGCTTCTGTGACTAAAGCTAACTTGTGTGTCATCTGGGGCATCCGAAATAATGGTGGACTCTGAGTAGCCAACATGTTAAAACTTTCTCTCCTAGGGTTTCATGCCCACTGTGGGCTAATCAGGCAGACTCAGAGCACAGTCTGAAGATGTCAGAGAGTGGGGGGGGGGGTGTCAAGACCTTCAAAAGCCTGGAGTGGGAAGAAATACAACATTACTTTCATCACGCTGGTAGCCAGACACATCTCAAAGGTAGCCCACATTCAGGATGGAATGACAGTCTTTCTTTGCTGCAGAGACCTGTGACCACTTCAGAATATACCAGATCCCATCAGCAAGTTTATCAAATTAGAGGACAGCTGTGCTTGTATTGGTATAGTCAGAGAAATTTTTTTTTTCTTCCTACAGGTTTATCTCTGGGGCTTGGTACCTGCACTACAAATCCACAACTCCTGGAGGAAATTTTTTTTTTCCATTTTTGTTGCCCTTGTTGCTATTATTGCTGTTGTTGCTGGATAGGACAGAGAGAAATAGAGAGAGGAGGGTAAGATAGAGAGGGGGAGAGAAAGAGAGACACCTGTATACCTGCTTCACCGCTTGTGAAGTGACCCCTGCTGTAGGTGGAGAGCCAGGGGCTCGAACTAGGATCCTTGCAGTGGTTCTTATGCTTTGTGCCATGTGCACTTAGCCCACTGTGCTACCACCCAGCCTCCAAGAAACTTCTTCTACCTCATTTCATATAAACAGAAACAGCCTCTTACCAGGCTTAGGCTAACCAGCCATGCACTTTTTGCTTACCCATGTCTGCTTTTATCACTGAAACCCCGCATCCCAGGAGACCCCTTACTCTAGAATAGAGCTGAGTATTTTGTTATCTTCTGTCTTGTCAATAATGAAACATTTCAGTGGGTTGAACTTCAGTTAGATCAATCAGAGTTATTCTCAGACTTGTGAACAGTGGTGGTTATCACTGGGTGAGTGGGCCATAGAACTTTGGTGGTGGGTGCAGCACAGAATGAAAACTTGAAATCTCTCAGTCTTGTAAACCACAATCAATCATAAATAAAAATGGAAAAAAATGGGAATCAAGAGAATCAGAGTTGGGGAACTGGGTGGTGCTCACCTGGTTGAGTGCATGTGTTAGAGGGTTCGAGCTCCAGGTCCTTGCCTGTAGGAAGAAAGCTTCACGAGTGGTGAAGCAGGGCTGCAGATGTCTCTCTCCATCTCTATCACCCCCTTCCCTCTTGATTTCTGGCTGTCTATCCAATAAATAAGCATAATAAAAATTACAGAAAAAATTGGTATTTCTGATACTTGAAGAAACTTAACTTTGAGTTACAATCTACAAACATCTGTTGGCTGTGTTTCTTTGTGGAGAGAGAAAATGAACGATATAATTAATGTAAGTTACAAAATGAAGAAGACCATTCCTATTGCTGATCTGTTTTTTTGAGGCCTCCCTACATGATGTTGTTTAACCTTTGCTGGATTCAGGGAGAGAAGACGTTTCAGTTCATGGTTAAGCTAGTGTGAGTCAGAGTCATGTCACTCGCAGCCCAAACACTGTTCAAAGCAGTATCTGGAAGCGGAACATGACTGACAGGTAGGAAACTACAGGCTAGATACAGTGGGCCAGGAGTCGGGCGATGATTCCTACTTCCCAGAGTTTTTGAAATGTGCGAACAACTATGACATGCCATTGTATCTGGGACTTGGGTCAGCTCTGCCTGCTGTTTCTGGGGACGCAGGCCAGGTACTTTGCAAAGTTCAACTTTTTTTTATTGCCTCCAGAATTATTGCTGGGGTTCAGTGCCTGCACTACGAATCCACTGTTTCTAGAGGATATTTTTTCCTTTTTTTGTTGCCCTTGTTGTTTATCATTATTGTTATTACTGTCATTGTTGTTGGATAAGACAGAGTGAAATCAAGGGCAGAGGGGAAGACAGAGAGGGGGAGAGAAAGATAGACACCTGCAGACCTGCTTCACCGCCTGTGAAGTGACTCCCCTGCAGGTGGGGAGCTGGTGGCTCAAACCGGGATCCTTGCACTGGTCCTTGTGCTTTGTGCCACCTGCACTGAACCTGGTGCACTACTGCCTGGGCCTCCTGAAGTTCAGTTTTTTTTTTTTTTTTTTGCCTCCAATGTTATCTCTGAGGCTTTGGTGCCTGCACTACGAATCCACTGCTCCTGCAGGCCATTTCCCCCCCATTTTTTGTTGCCCAAGTTGTTGTTACTGTTGTTGGACAGGACAGAGAGAAATGGAGAGAGTAGGGGAAGACAGAGAGGGAGAGAGAAAGACAGACACCTGCAGACCTGCTTCACCATTTGTGAAGTGACCCCCTCCCCCCACAGGTGGGGAGCCGGTGGCTTGAACCGGGATCCTGTGTGAGTCCTTGTGCTTTGCACCATGTGTGCTTAACCTGCTACCGCCTGGCCCCCTGAAGCTCAACTTTTTAAGGAATCCCCAGAGTAGTAGAGTTTGTATGTTTCATGCAAGTAAGTGATCAGAACCAGTTCTCTAGTGGGGATTTAAGAGTGCACTGAAATCTTTATATAAAACTCTTCTTGCTTCATCAAGTCAAGGATCCGAGACCATCAAGGGCAGGTTTTACTGAATTGTAGAAGATAAATTATTTTGCATCCTCTGACTTTTCTTATGAATTGTGGATTTTTCTTGGGATTATCAGGAATGTAATTTCTGTTCCCTAAAATTTATCCCAAGCACTTTGTTGAGCACATTCTGCCTGTTTGAGGGGGTACCTGCTTTTATAAAGTGCCCGTAGAAGAAGAGGGTCAGTACATTGAAAGATCAGAAGTTGGGCCTTGGGAGACAGCATAATGATATGCAAATAACTTCCATGCCTGTGGCTCTGAGGTCCCAGGTTCAATCCTCTGCACCAACATGAGACAGAGCTGAAGAGCTAAGCAGTGCTCTGGTAAAAAAAGAAAGGAAGAAAGAAAGGAAGACAGAAAGAAACAAACAAAGAAAGGGAGAAAGAAAGAAGGAAAGGAAGACCCACCCCACAAAAACCACATATGTTAAGAATCAAGCATTGTTGACATGTCTTAGTGCTTTAAACATTTTCCATAAAAATTTCGGTAACTCTCAACTACATTAAAAAACCAAACACGAATTACTTAGACAGAAAATCTAATCCTCTAAGCACAAAATAATTCTGTTACATCAACTTATTTACTAAAGACTGGGGAGAAAACCCTTTCCTTTCATTTTAAGGCAGGTGGATTTATATTCTGTATTTAAAAGATGCTTTCAGGTTGGAGTAATCATATGCAGGAAGATGCAAACAGCTTATTTTAAATATGCTTGAAGGAGAAGATTTTGCTGAATTAAATCTTCAGGTTCTATTTATCAGTGCTAGCACCTGTTTGTTGAAATTAAAATGAAATGACTATCAACACTCTTTCATTTGACTGTTCTACATTTCAGTTAGCTGTGCTGGTGAATATGCATTCTCTTGCTAAAAGTATACAGATCTGAGCAAGTCTCACAAATTACTTATGTTTTGAATTTTTGGCAAGTAAAGGATTTGCCCAGAAATTATAGTCTGTTTACAAGTGCACTATCAGAAGACTCCAGCACACAGCCTTTCCAAGGGAATTACTCTCACCCTGCCAGTCAGCAGCATCGTGCAGCTGCGGTGTAGAGGGCTGGAGGGTTGCATGTTCCCATCGCCAAGTTGTCCTGAAGACTGAGCTGAGGACTTGAGAGGAAAAGTCAGGCTATACTCTCGGACGTCGTAACATAGGAAAGCCAGCAGTAGTGAAGAGACAAGAGACAGAGATGCATTAGACTGGGAGAATGAACAAAGAGGTAAAACTGTCAAGCAAATCAGTTATTGGGTGACAGTTCAGGGGTACTTGACTTAAGACAGAAAGATCACAAGTAGAAACCTTTCTTCTATTAATTGAAATATAATTTACATAAGAAGTAGTTTTGAAGATTGGTGTGTGTGTGTGTGTGTGTATGTGTGTGTCTGGTGAAGGACAATGGTGCATCTGTACTGGTGAATAATTAAGTGAATGTATGCCTCTTGAAGAAAAGTAAGTCTGTATGAAGCAGTAAAAAAGTGCAGAAAAGAAAGTGATAGTGGTCCAGGAGGTGGCGCAGTGGATAGAGTGTTGGATTCTCAAACATGAGGTCCAGAGTTCAATCTCCAGCAGCACATGTACAAGAGTGATGTCTGGTTCTTTCTCTCTCTCTCCTCCTATCTTCCTGAATAAATAAAATCTTTAAAAGAAAAAAAAAGGAAAGCCATGTATGTGGAGACCCAAGAATTTCCTGATCAGGGTCTCAGATGATGGGTGACCTGGTATTGGTAATAGAGGCCTTCCTTAAGTGAGCCAGTCTCTTGCCCTTTTCCAGCTTTTGTAGTCCTTTCTCTACCTGACGAGCTTAGACTTTCTCCCAGTTGTTAAATCATTGTCATTTGTTGTATCCAGACTGGTATTAGGTTTATGGGGTCTGGCCTCAAGTTAGGGAGGAAAGGCACCTAGGATTTTAGTGTGTCTAAGTTAACCTTAAGTTTTACTGCATTTACATGCTTGATGATTCTAATCAAGGTTGTTTCAGAGATAATAATTGACCCTGAGTTGATAAATGTTTTGCCAATATATGTCTTAGCCAACTGTATACAGTGATTCTTCTAAAGATTACAAGGTCAATCAGTGTCATTCACCACATCAATAAAAGCAAACCCAAAAACCACATGATTATCTCGATAGATGCAGAGAAAGCCTTTGACAAAATCCAACACCTATTCATGCTCAAAACTCTACAAAAAATGGGAATAAATGGGAAATTCCTCAAAATAGTGGAATCTATAAATAGCACACCTACAGCCAACATCATACTCAATGGACAGAAGCTGAAAGCATTCCCCCTCAGATCGGGGACTAGACAGGGCTGTCCACTGTCACCATTACTCTTCAACATAGTATTGGAAGTTCTTGCCATAGCAATCAGGCAAGAGAAAGAAATCAAAGGAATACAGATTGGAAGGGAAGAAGTCAAGCTCTCACTGTCTGCAGATGATATGATAGTATACATAGAAAAACCTAAAGAATCCAGCAGAAAACTACTGGAAGTTATTAGGCAATATAGCAAGGTATCAGGCTACAAAATAAATGTACAAAAATCAGTGACATTTCTTTATGCAAACACTAAGTCTGAAGAAGACATCCAGAAATCACTCCCATTTACTGTTTCAGCAAAATCAATCAAATACCTAGGAGTAAAGCTGACCAAAGAAGTGAGAGACTTGTATACTGAAAACTATGAGTTGCTACTCAAGGAAATAGAAACTGATACCAAGAAATGGAAAGATATCCCATGCTCATGGATTGGAAGAATAAATATCATTAAAATGAATATTCTCCCCAGAGCCATATGTAAATTTAATGCAATACCCATCAAAGTTCCACCAAGCTTCTTTAAGAGAATAGAACAAACACTACAGTCATTTATATGGAACCAGAAAACACCTAGAATTGCCAAAACCATCTTGAGGAAAAGAAACAGAAATGGAGGCATCACCCTGCCAGATCTCAAACTATATTATAAGGCTATCATCATCAAAATAGCATGGTACTGGAACAAAAATAGGCTCACAAACCAGTGGAACAGAACTGAAAGCTGAGAACTAAACCCCACACCTATGGACATCTAAGCTTTGATAAGGGGGCCCAAAGTATTAAATGGAGGAAGGAGGCTCTCTTCAATAAATGAAGCTGGGAAAACTGGGTTGTAACATGCAGAAGAATGAAACTGAACCACCTTATCTCACCAGAAACAAAAATCAACTCCAAATGGATCAAAGACCTGGATGTTAGACCAGAAACTGTGAAATACTTAGAGGAAAACATTGGTGGAACACTTTCCCACCTAAACCTCAAGGACATCTTTGATGAAACAAACCCAACTGCAAGGAAGACTAAAGCAGAAACAAACCATTTGGACTACATCAAACTGAAGATTACAAGGGATGATAGTAGTGCTAATGCCAGCAGAAGAGATCAGGAAATGTGTATTCCTTCCTTTCTACAAATGTTCTCTTTGTGGGATAATCCTTAAGGAAGGATGACCTTGTGATTCCATTCTTCTTGGAGGAGAAGGTAGGGCTGTAGCCCACTGGATGGCCCATCTCTGTATGACCACCACTACAGGGGACTCTGAAGCTGAGTGGCCATTCAGAATTATTCTGGGTTGAGAGAAGTGACTAGATTTCATTGATCAGTTATCAGATGCAGAGCATTCCAGGAGGTAGAACTCCATGGTGATGTGACTTGTTTTTTCTCTTGCTTTTTTTTTTTCTCTCCTTTTGTTGCCCTTGTTGCTTTATTGTTGTAGTTATTATTGTTGTTGTTATTGATGTTGTCATTATTGGATAAGACAGAGAGAAATGGAGAGAGGAGGGGAAAACAGAGAGGGGTGTGCTGTTGCCTGGCCCCCAGGAGTTAATTTTTATAAAGAAAATTTGACTTGTTCTTTCATAGTGTTTACTTTTCTAAAAAAATTTTTTGAAATTTATTTTACCTTTTGTTGCTCTTGTTGTCTTTTTATTGTTGCTGTAGTAGTAGTTGTTGTTATTGATGTCGTTGTTGTTGCATAGGACAGAGAGAAATAAAGGGAGGAGGGGAGGAAGACAGAGGGGGAGAGAAAGACAGACACCTGCAGACCTGCTTCACCGCCTGTGAAGCGACTTCCCTGCAGGTGGTGTGCCGGGGGCTCGAACCGGGATCCTTACACTGGTCCTTATGCTTGGTGCCATGTGCGTTTAACCCACTGCACTACCGCTCTAGTCCCATATAGTGTTTACTTTTAAGAACATTTAAAAATTATCTTTATTTATTGGACAGAAACAGTCAAAAATCAAGAGGGAAGGGGGAAGTGGAGAGAGAGAGAGAGAGAGAGAGACAGACACCTGCAGCCCTGCTTCACCACTCATGAAGCTTCTCCCCTGCAGGTGGGGACTGGTGACTTGAACCTGGGTCCTTGTACTTTATAACATGTGTGCTCAATCAGATGCACCATCACTTGGCCCCAATTAAAATTTTTTTTTATTATCTTTATTTATTGGCTAGAGATAGAAATCAAGAGGGAATGGGGCAATAGAGAAGAAGAGTTTAAAATTCTTTTGGTAGTGTTTACTTTTTAAAAAATATTTATTTTCCCTTTTGTTCTTTTTTATTGTAGTTATAGTTACTATTGTTTTTATTGATGTTGTCATTTTTGGATAGGACAGAGAGAAATGGAGAGAGGAGAGGAAGACAGAGAGGGGGAGAGAAAGACAGACACCTGCAGACCTGCTTCACCACTTGTGAAGCGACTCTCCTGCAGGTGGGGAGCTGGGGGCTTGAACTGGGATCCTTGTGTGGGTCATTGTGCTTTATGCCATGTGCACTTAACCTGCTGCGCTACTACCTGACTTTCCGGTGTTTACTTTTTATAGTTTATGAAAATTGATACATTAGTTATAAAGTTATTTAAGTGAAAGTATTTTTATTAAAGCCAAAATGCCATACAAAAATAACATGAATTTGTAATTAGTGGTATATACATCTTGTCAAGGGTATTATTTTATTTCACTATACTAAGGATTTTTTAGTAATTCTTATTTTTTAAATGTTTATTTGTTCCCTTTTGTTGTCCTTGTTGTTTTCTTATTGTAGTTATTGTTGTTGTTATTGATTTTGTCATTGTTGGCTAGGACAGAGAGAAATGGAGAGAGGAGGGGAAGACAGAGAGGGGGAGAGAAAGACAGACACCTGCAGACCTGCTTCACCGCCTGTGAAGCAACTCCCCTGCAGGTGGGGAGCCAGGGTCTCGAACCGGGATCCTTAAGCCAGTCCTTGCACTTCACAACATGTGTGCTTAGCACACTGCGCTACTGCCCGACTCCCTTTTTAGTAATTTGTAGTGAAAGTGCTTGTGAATGCTAGAGTTTAGAAATGTCTTAGTTAGGTATAGTTAAGAATCTCTTTATTGGGACCAGTGGCGCATCTGGGTAAGCTCACACATTACAGTGTAGCAGGACTCTGGTTCAAGCCCCCCCAGTCTGCGCCTTCTGGGGAACAGCTTGATAAGAAGTGAAGCAGTGCTACAGGTGTCTCTGCCTTTCTCCCTGTCTTCCCCTTCCCTCTCAGTTTCTCGCTGTTCAAAACAGAATAAAAAATTAAAAGCCCTTCACTTCCTGTCCTCTCGTCTCTGTAGTTTCCCTTTGTTATAGTCTCCGTGTAGTTTTTTTACATCACCAGCATTTCTTCCTGGACTTTATTGTCTTTAAGAGATTGTTTTGGTTCTGCAGTTCACTTTGCAAACATTAGCATATCTACTATCTGTGATGTCTTTAAACAGGTTTTAACATTTATTATTATTTTCCATGGACACATTTTTTATGAAAAAGTTCAACTCTATTAGTCATCTATTTCCATTCTCCTTTGAGATAGTAAAGTTAAAAATATTCTATTTCATTTTATAGTAAAATACAGTTTTCACTAAAACAATTGAGGTCAATTGCTTATTGTGAAATTTCTTCCAGCCAATAATGTGAATCATGGGTCAGTTGAAGTATCAAATCATTAGTCTAAACCATCTGTCTCACATGTTTTAGAAGTGTTATGTACTTAACCCACCCTTGGCTATATTAGTTTTCACAGACTGTACAAAACCCTCAATTTCTATTTTACTTAGTCTACTCTGATTTAGTATCATTATGACTTAGAGTTAATCAGCTATCTGCTGATCTGATCTACCTAGTGTCTTATTTTTATTCAGTTACTTTGTTATAGCCGTAAATTTCCTCAGTTTTTGGTTTAATTAATATACATTTCAGTCAAATTCTTTTCTTATGCAAATTGTAGTTTTATGTAACTGATCATCTACCTAGAAAACTGATGAAAATATAGTAAAATAGAATGTATATATAATAAAAAGATGAAGATGACAAATAATTTACTGTTGTATATTAAACATGGTAAACTATCTCCACTGAAGAAACATTGTTTTATCTTTTTTAAAGCTCTTTTTTTAATATTTATCTATTTATTTATTTATTTATTTATTCTCTTTTTGTTGCCCTTGTCTTATTGTAGTTATTGTTGTTACTGATGTCGTCATTGTTGTTGATAGGACAGAGAGAAATGAAGAGGAGGGGCAGACAGAGAGGGGGAGAAAAAGACAGACACCTGCAGACCTGCTTCACCGCCTGTGAAGCGACTCCCCTGCAGGTGGGGAGCCGGGGGCTCTCGCTTTAGGCCACGTGGGCTTAAGCTGCTGCGCCACCACTGGACTCCCTGTTTCATCTTTTGAGTGTGTTTATTGCAGGTCCTTTCCCTCCATGGCTACTGATCAAACATGCCTTTCCTGTTTTGTTTTTAGTTGCTGTCAGGATTTTCACTGTGGCTCAGTCCCTGTAGGAGGAATCCTCCTGGGGGCAGTCTTTTGTCTCCCCTCCCCTCCCCTCCCCTCCCCTCCCTTTTTTCCCTTTCCTGTCTCCTTCTTTCTCTCTTTTCCCTCCTTCCCCCTTCTTTCCCCTTTCTCTACTTTTCCTTTCTTTTCTTCTTTCTCTTTTCTTCTTTTTCCTTTTCATTTTTTTCTATCTTTTTCTTGTCCTTTATCTTACCCCCCCAATTTCCCCAATTTTATAGGACAGAGATAAGCTGAGAGGGAAAGGGGAGACAGGGAGAGAGCACAAGGACACCGACAGCCTCAACTCTACAGGTCGCCCATGGCAATGTGTGCTATTGTTTGCACTCTCCTCTGCCTTCATTTTTATTAACAGCCAGACACACACAACCATAAGTGTATACATACACACTATTGTGACGGGTATTTCTTTCTTTTTTTTTTGCAACCATAGATTTTTTTTATTATTATTAATTTAGCTATAATCAACAAGTCTGTTGTATAAGAAGGGTACAGTTTCACAGTTTCCACCACTAGAGTTCCACACCCCATTTCCTCCATTTGGAAGCTTTCCTGTTCCTTTTTAATAAATTTTTTAAAAATTATCTTTGTTTTTTTATTTCGTAGCCAGAATTTGAGAGATAGAGAGAGGGAGATAGACAGAAAGACACCTGCAGTCCTGCTTCACCACTTGTGAAGCTTTTTCCCTGAAGGTGGGGACCAGAGATTTTTTTCTTTTATTTTTTTAAAAATTTTATTTATGAAAAGGGAACACTGACAAAAACCATAGGATATGAGGGATACAGCTCCACACAATTCCTACCACCCGAATGCCATATCCCATTCCTATTCTTTATCCCTCTGAGAGTATAGACCAGGGGACATTATGGGGTGCCGACAATGGAAGATCTGGCTTCTGTAATTGCTTCCCCACTGAACATGGGCATTGGCAGGTCGTGAGGGTATTTCTATTATAAGTGGCATAGAGAGAAATAGAGGATGAAATAGAGAGTACTATTGGTCCAGCAATATTATGTGGACTGCTCCTGATACTATGCCAGTTCTTTGCAGGTTTAAAAACAGTAGAGAACTTGGTCACTACAGTCATAACACATACTTTATGTGGCATCCAGCAAACAGTTCAGCATGGCATATTAAGCTGTCAAAGCTATAATTACTATAGGAACCAACGACAAAGTCACCGAGGCTTTGTGGTTTGTGGTTCTGATTTGATTAGTAATCAAAACTTGTGCGTTTGCAGAATTGTGCTATATCAAAGACATTTCACAAAATAACAAAGCTATACATCAGTGTCATTTATGAACCCCTGGTCTAAAATAATTTATAAAAGAGTAAGAAACCAAGTTAACTAATATATTAAAAAGCCACACCATGACTGAGCAGGATATATGCCAGAAAGGCAAGGCATTTCAACAACAATAGTTCACTTAAAATAACTTGTCTCATTCATAGAACAAAGGAAGAAAGTAGAGTTTCATAGAGGTATCTATATTCTTTTTTTTTAAAAAAATTTCTTTATTGGATAGAAACACCCAAAAATTGAGAAGAAGTGGTAGATAGAGAGGTAGAGAGACAGACACCTGCAGCCCTGCTTCACCACTCGTGAAGCTTGGGTCCTTGTGTACTGTAATGTGCGCTTAACCAGGTGTGCCACCACCTGGCCCTCGAGATACCTAGATTCTTACTGTGTTCAGTAAACTGAGAGTAGAGGGACTTCTTCAGCCTTTAAACAGCCTTTACAAAGATCCTGTAGTGGGGCCAGGCGGTGGTGCAGCTGGTTAAATGCACACGTAACACCTTCCTGCTCTTTTCTCTACCCGCTTTCCCAGACATCTCTGTTACTGACTTGCGGCTTCCGGTTTTACCCTATAAAGACACTTCTGTTCCTGGTTTCACTCTCTTTTCTCTCCCGCATCCCGACCTGGAGAAGGACTGGCTTGCAGAGCGGGAGGTGGCCATTGAGGTGTGGCACCACGTGGCTTAACCCGCTGTGCTCACACCCGACTCTGGCGCACCCGCATGAATAAAGACTTGTTATTGCTATGGCCACTAGCTTGGTTCCTGGATCCTCTCTCCCACCCGCGAAGCTAGCCCGGCACAGGTTCAAGCCCCTGGTCCCCACCAGCAAGGGGGAAGGCTTCACGAGTGGTGAAGCAGGGCTGCAGGTGTCTCTGTTTCTCTCCTTCTCTATCTCCCCTCCCTTCTCAGTCTCTCTCTGTCTCTGTTAAATAAAAATTTAAAACAGAAACAAGCAAACAAAAAACAAAGATGCTTTAGCTGCCATACTTCACAATGCTGAAAAGGCAGGTCCTTTCCTTACTTTAGATTGAAAATGAAACAGAGATGTTTGTGCTTTTGCGTTTCTACCAAACACTGTACTGGCCTGTATTGTAGAAGGCAGTAGAATCTTTTGCAGATCCATATACTGTCTCTCCAGGCAGTTTTTTTAAGTATCTATATAATAGTATTCATATAAAGCAATCTATCATGAAAGGTAGTTTAGGTTTCCAAAAGCTATACATTTTTCCTTTTTTCTTAAATCTTGCTGAAGAAAATAAACTTGAATAAACTTTCTAGAGTAATGTTGGCTTTTTTTTTTTAAATTAACTTTGGTCTCTTGTGCATAAACCTGGTGTCAGTTAAGACTTGCCCCCCCCCCCCCCCAAATCTGGTAATAGAAAACAAACGGTGTTTATCATTAAGTCAGAGTCAGATAAATGCACAAAGGGTTTTTTTTTTAAATTTCTTTACTGGGGAATTAATGTTTTACATTCAACAGTAAATACAATAGTTTGTACATGCATAACATTTCCCAGTTTTCCATATAACAATACAACACCCACTAGGTCCTCTGTCATCCCTCTTGGATCTGTATTATCCCCACCCCCACCCCAGAGTCCTTTACTTTGGTGCAATACGCCAATTCCAGTTCAGGTTCTACTTGTGTTTTCTTTTCTCATCTTGTTTTTCAACTTCTTCCTGAGAGTGAGATCATCCCATATTCATCCTGCCGTTTCTGACTTATTTCACTTAAGATGAGTTTTTCAAGGTCCATCCAAGACCAGCTGAAAATGGTGAAGTCACCATTTTTTACAGCTGAGTAGTATTCCATTGTGTATATAGACCACAGCTTGCTCATCAGCCACTCATCTGTTGTTGGACACCTGGGTTGCTTCCAGGTTTTGGCTATTACAAATTGTGCTGTCAAGAACATATGTGTACACAGATTTTTTTGGGTGGGTGTGTTGGGTTCCTTAGGATCTATCCCCAGGAGAGGATTTGCAGGGTCATAGGGTAGGTCCATTTCTAGCCTTCTGAGAGTTCTCCAGACTGTTCTCCACAGAGGTTGGACCAATTTACATTCCCACCAGCAGTGTAGGAGGGTTTTTTATTATCTTTATTTATTGGATAGAGACAGCCAGAAATTGAGAGGAGAAGGGAAGCTAGAGAGGGAGAGAGACAGAGAGACACCTGCAGACCTGCTTCACCACTCATGAAGCTTTCCCCCTACAGGTGGGGACCGGGGGCTCAAACCTAGACCCTTGTGCACTGTAGCGTGTGCGCTCAACTAGGTGCGCCACCACCAGGCCCCATTTTTTCTTTTTTTTTTTTTAAATCTCTTTATTGGGAGATTAATGGCTTACAGTTGACAATAAATACCGTAGTTTGTACATGCATAACATTTCCCAGTTTTCCACATGACAATTCAACCTCCACTAGGTCCGAGCTCTGCCATCATGTCCAGGACCTGAACCCTCCCTCCACCCCAGAGTCTTTTACTTTGGTGCAACACACCAACTCCAGTCCAAAATTCTGCTTAGTGTTTCCCCTCCTGATCTTGTTTTTAACTTCTGTTTATGAATGAGGTCATCCCATACCAAACACACCCATCAAAAAATGTGCACCTGTGTACATACAAATGCAGATGTAACCCCATGTTCACAGCAGCGCAATGTGTAATAGTCAAAACCTGGAAGCAGCCCAGGTGTCCAACCACAGATGAGTGGCTGAGAAAGCTGTGGTCTGTATACACAGTGGAATACTACTCAGCTATTAAAAATGGTGAACTCACCTTCTTCACCGCATCCTGGATGGAGCTTGAAGGAATCCTGTGAAGTGAGATCAGTCAGAAACAAAAGGATGAATATGGGGCTTTTTCTTTTTTTGAAGTTTCTGTGGTAACTATGCAAAGAATACTAGGTATGTAAACTGGAGCAAAACAGCATTCTAGAGTAATTGCAGTGTCTCATGCACTATTAAAAAAGAGCGTGGGGCTGGGTGGCAGTGCACCTGGCTAAGTGCACATGTTACAGTGTGCCAGGACCCAGGTTCAAGCCCCTGGTCCCCATCTGCAGGTGGAAAAACAGGGCTACAGGTGTCTCTCTGTCTCTCTCCTACTCTATCTCTGGTTCCCCTCTCAACCTCTCTGTCTCTATCCAATAAATAAAATAATGAATGTTACAAAAGAACATTTCTCCCTGATATACTTGCCAGCCATCCATACCTCCAGCTAGAACAATTGCTGTAATAACAGCTTCGTACTTCAGCAAGCTAGTAAACTAGTCTCAGTACTGGCAACCTCTCAAAGTCTCCCCATGCAAAGCTGAATGCTTTTGGTAGGTGAATGTCCGGAGAGGGGCTTAGTATACTCACTGGTGCAACGACTTGCTTTTCTCAGTCTTGTCTTTTCCTTGCAGGTCTAAATGCAGTTTAGGTACCACCATAGACAGGTCCAAAGTAACCCATGGGAAATACTGTTTTTCAGTACTTCCTCGACCTGGATCCCATGGCTGTGGCAGAAATACCATGTAGGGCACCACAGAGTTATTTCTAGTTAATTTCACCAGACAGTGTTAAACTGATGCAAATAAGACATTTGACACAGCTTTGAGTATTGCTAATGTATTATTAGCAATACATTAGCATGTGTAGATGTGATGTCTTCCCAGGACTGAATTCAGCTTAAGTGAGTCTGCTGTGTTTTGAGTCACACAGTCATTGATGCGGTCACATTTGGTTAAAACCACAGTTGCCCTAACCTCTCAGTACCTCAGCAGAGCCATAGGCATTCAGTCTTAAAGCGTGGTCAGTGCCACTCAGGGCCCTCGAGAGAGAGCTTCCTTAGGTAGTGTGCTTGAAGCATCCTGCACCATCGCTCCAACTTCGGGCCTCACTGTCCTCACTGTCCTGAAGGGAGTGTCAGTGCTGTGGTGTCCCTCTCTGTCTCGGTCTTCTCTGGGGCAGTGAGGCCCTGGTGATAACAGTGGAAGAAAGAAAAAAAATATATTTGTCTTGTCTTTCAAATTGACAAAAATAGCAGTTCCTACAAAAGGTCACCCACCTGCTCATTGAGTAGGATTGGCTCTGCAAGTCGGGAGACAGGAGCAGAGCACAGTTGAGTTGCTCTGCGTGATGAAGGGCGTGAGTCACAAAGAGCCAGCGGAAAAGCCCGTGACAAGAAGCACATAGGAAACTGGGCACTTGCCATGGGGAAGACAGAAGCCCATGCTAAGTTCTGGGCTTGTGGTAGCTCATCCAACAGGTAGCTCTGCAGTTTTTGAGTGAGTAGAGGTGGGAGATATTGAACCAGAGGCACACAAGTAGTTGTGAAACAACACTTAGAATAATTACTAGAAAATCATGGGGTGCTTCGAGAATATGTAAGGAAACTAACTTTGATCAAGTCATCATGAGGCTCACATGTACGGCACAAATAACATTCATTTTGATAAAGACAGTAGAATGCCCTAACAGTTTTATTAGGATTTGCTACAAGAGCAAGTAAAAAAATGAAAAACAATGATGTTATTTAAAAAGGAGAATCTTCCTGCATACTTGCAAAGCTTAGGTAGTTCAATGCTGGTAGAATCCAGGATTCTTCTCCTTTTTTTTTTTTTTTCCCCTCCAGGGTTATTGTTGGGAATCCACCACTCCTGGAGGCCATTTCCCCCCCCTTTTGTTGCCCTCTTTGTTTTAGCCTCATTGCAGTTATTATTGTCATTGTCGATGTCGTTCGTTG
This sequence comes from Erinaceus europaeus, assembly GCF_950295315.1. Lineage (NCBI taxonomy): Eukaryota > Metazoa > Chordata > Mammalia > Eulipotyphla > Erinaceidae > Erinaceus > Erinaceus europaeus. The sequence goes on along the minus strand of NC_080168.1, from coordinate 132,562,365 downwards.
TTGGATAGGACAGAGAGAAATGGAGAGAGGAGGGGAAGACAGAGGGGGAGAGAAAGACAGACACCTGCAGAACTGCTTCACGGCCTGTGAAGTGACTCCTCTGCAGGTGGTGAGCCGGGGGCTCGAACAGGGATCCTTACACCGGTCCTGGTGCTTTGTGCCACGTGCGCTCAACCCACTGCACCAACGCCCGACCCCCTCTTCTACTTTTTAATTCCACTGTATGTGCCCTGTTGGGACATGTGCTCTTTATTTAACAATGTCTTATCCCTTAGAGGTCCAGGCGGTGGCGCAAGCACACATGGTGCAAAGCACAAGGATCAGCACAAGGACCCTGGTTCGAGCCCCCAGCTCCCCACCTGCAGGGGAGTCGCTTCCCAGGCGGTGAAGCAGGTCTGCAGGTGTCTGTCTTTCTCTCCCCCTCTCTGTCTTCCCCTCCTCTCTCCATTTCTCTCTGTCCTGTCCAATAAAATGGAAATAATGACCACCAGTAACCCTGGAGAAAATAAAAAGGTCTTGTGCCCAACTAGTAATAAAATTGGGCTCTATTATTATATATCCTATAAAAAGGAGGGCTAGGAGTGAGGGGACATGGAGGTAAGGGGAGGGCATACATTGAGGGGTGACTTGGGGTCTCTGCCAGAGGAACTGCAGTTGTGAGGTTCTCAGTAGGAGGAGGTTTAAGAGATGGCAGGAGAGAACGAGCACAGATGGGAGAAAAGGGGAAGAAGAACTGAGGTGGCAGCCAGGCAAAACTATAGAATGTATAAGGGCAAGTCATACATTACCTTTTAGATTGCCAGTAATTTAAAATTTTATTAACAACAATGAAATGCTTTTAAGGCTTTTGTTTTTATAAGAGGATAATATGCTTATGTTCCCATACAAAATTGTTTATGGTAGCACTGCAGAGAGTAGGGTAGTTAAGAGATATTATTTGCAACTACACAAAAATTCAACATTAGGGGTTCCTTTGGTCTACAGTTGCAGTTTTAAATTTATCTGACAAAACTGTCAGACAAGTACAAAATCTATAAGGACTTGCACTGAATGTTTACAGTGGATGACTTTACAACTGTCTTCCCAACCCAACTTTCACTTGGCGTTCTCTTGTAGAGTGAAATCCTACTTTTGAATTCAGTTGGTGTGCTAGGATGGCCAACAGTGGTGCTTGATTCCATCGTCTGCCCTGTCCTCCTCCCTGTGTCTTCAGACCTTCTGCTTTGCTGTCTGGAGTCTGACTAGTCACTTATCCCCAGTGTCTACTTTTCCTCAGGCATACTGGACTGGACGGGACTGAGTTGTTGGGCTTTGTCTTTTCCCTGTAGATACCATGTTTATAAAGACATGCACTAGAGAGTCTCTTGGTGGCCATGCATGGAAGGGCCTCCACGGGACCATAAGTAGCCCTTGATCCTTTCATGAACCACAAACACTCATTTTTATTTGAAGTGAATATTGTAAACTGGCTTTATTTACAAGTTTACATTTTATCAGTAGAGTCCTTATCAATATCTACTCTGCATACTGGTTTAACACCAAACCTTTTTTTTTTTTTTGCCAAATCACATTATTTTATTGGGTGGATTAATGGTTTACAGTAATCACAGTTGTTGGTACATGTATAAAAACTCAGTTTTCTTAAAAACACTTTCAACCCCATAGCCTCTGACAACCCCATAGGTCCTCCTCTGACATCTTAAACAAGATTATCTTTAAAAATTTTAATTAGTAATTTACAAAGTCATAAGATGATGGGTATACTTCCACACCATTCCCACCACAGAGTTCTGTCTCCCCATTCCCTCCATTGGAAACTGCAGTGGTTCTCCCAAGATCACAGATAGGGGTTGACTGTTACATAGATATCCAGTTTTTCATAGTCCTGGCTCTGCCTTCTCTTTCTTTATAAGTCATACCTACTACTTCTGAGTGTCTATCCCCCCCTTTTCCCCTTTTCTCTCTCCAAGTCATGATGAAATTGTAGTTCAGAATCTTCTGGTTATCTTCCCCCAATATTTCTCCCCCTCTAGGGTTATGAATCATCAAAGATCTTTATGGGGAGCAGAAGGTGGGAGGTCTGGCTTCTGTAATTGTTTCTCTGTTGGACATGGGTGTTGACAGGTGGATCCATCCCCCACCTCCACCAGCCTGTTTCTGTCTTTCCCTAGTGGGGCAGGGCTCTGGGGAGGGGAGGTTCCAAGACAAACTGGTGAGATTGTCTTCCCAGGGAAGTCAGGATGGAATCATGGTAGCATCTGCAACTTGGTGGCTGAAATGCAGTAAGTTATAAAACAGGACAAAATGTTTAATGGATGGGAATCACAACGTAGGAAGAGAGCAGATGAGAATAGGGACTTTAGGGTGGAAGGAAATGAGGAAGTCTATTTTAGGTATGTTTCTAGGGGCCTATGGCTGTGATAATTTTTACCTGAGCCTGACAGCTAACATGCAGGTGGCCTAAACATGTTGTCTGGGAAGATAGTGTTAGAGTTGAAACTAGGACTAGAAAGATGGAGCAGGGCAGAGAGTAGCTCCCAGACTTGAAGAAAATATATAAATACCATTAACTATTAACCATGTCATCTGTGTTCATATTCAGCACAGGAGCCTGTGTGACCTCTGAGTCCCTGTAGGTCTGAGCTCACAGTCCCTGGTCACAGCTGGGAACATTCTAGGCTGCACTCATGTCAGGACCCGTCTTCCTTGAGGGGCAGAGCAGGCTGACCAGCCTCCCTTCAGAGTGAAGCAGCCCCTGCCATTGCTAGTTCATAGTGAGGGTATTGTCCTGAAGAGGCCCACAAGAGGGTTTACGATGTTGCTCCTGATGGAGGTGACCAGTGATGGTGGAGACAGGGATCTGCTAGAGGTCTAGGTGCATCATGTCTGTGTAGGAATCCCAGTACTCCCTGAATAGGGCCCCAGGTGATGGGGTGGCCTGGTAGTGACTGAGAAGGCCTTCCTTAAGTGAGCCTGTCTCTTGCCCTTTTCCAGCTTTTGTTGTCCTTTCTTTACCTGACAAGCTTAGAACTTTCTCCCAGTTATTCAACCATTGACTGTCATTTTTATATCCAAACTGGAATTAGGTTTATGGGGTCTGGCCTCAAGTTAAGGAGGCAAGGCACCTAGGATTTTAGAGTGTCTAAGTTAACCTTACGTTTTACTGCATCTACTTGCTTAATGATTCTAATCAAGGTTGTTTTAGAGACATAACTTGAGTTGATGAATATTCGTTGCCAGTATATCTCTTGGCCTCCTGTATACAGTGTTTCTCACAAAGGATGATAATAATGCTGATGCTGCCAGAAGAGGTTAAGAGCTGAACCTCACTTTATTTTGTGGAACTACATGTACTTTAACTACATAGATTTACAAACTTCAGACTTAAAAAATTAAAAGCCATGAATTATAAACTGTCACATGATGTAAAATTCTTGCATGGGTATTGTGAATTACATGTTTATCGTCCCTTTGAAGAATTCTAGTAATTAGACAATTTCCTTCTCTTGAATATAAGAGAAACATCTAGGACCTGAGTCAGATGACTTGGATTATAGCCTTGCCTCATTTGCATTATGATCCTGCAAATTGAGTAACATCATCAGCATCAGCTTCTAATTCTTACCCTACTTCCTTGTAAATCCTGCGTATGAAAACATTTTTTCAAACTATAAAGCACCATTATGTATTTATTATATTAATTATGCTTACATGTGGCAACATATAAATATGATATTTCTTTATGTTCACCATCGTGGATCCTTTTCAGAGAGAAGGAGGGAAACCAAGAGAGAAAGAAGTAGGGCACCACAGCAACTCAGCTTGCTTCAGTGCAGTTGGGGCTAGGTTAATGGTCTGTGTTATGCTAAATATTATAAGTTATCATTATAAAGTCATTTCATTTTACTTTCTGTAGCACATGATAAGATTGTATGATAAATTACACCACTTTCATAGAGAAATCTATTTTTCATTATGATTTTTATATTGAGTTATATATTTTTATTTCTTAACAAGGAATTTACAGTTCTTCAGTGCTAGACTTAGGCAGTCATGCTAGATTTTTTCCATTGACTGAGTGCAAATCTGTCTCTGCACAGTACTGATAATCATTTGTCCTTTAGCAGATTGGTCTTTCTCCTATATAGTGTATACTGTGTATAATACTGTGCATTGACCAGCGGCAGGGCTAGGCTAGGCTTATGCTCTAAGAATTTTCAGACATCTGGGGCTTTAGGAACAGTCTCTTGCTGATAAAACATCTAAGGGGCATTTAAATAAAGGACACTAAATATAAAGTGCTCATGGGACTTCTTTCCAGGATAAATGAAGAGTGTACTAGTTAGATATGAGCTTTGCTGGGCATCTTTAACTGTAAAGCTGTGAAGTATAAATTCAAGACTTTATTTAACTAGTTAATATTCCATCTTTAGGGGGCTGTACTAAGCCATTATTAAGTGTTGTTATGTTTGCTAATTACTACTATTCATGGTTAACATGGAGTTAAACTAAAATCACTGATGATATTTGCAGTGCAGTTTAAATATCTCGTAATAGCAATAAAATTTTTAGGCAATTGAGAAGGGTTATTTGATAGTAATTTGCTTAATAGTTTATTAATAAATCATCATTAATTTCTATCCTGAATAATACACTGTAAAAGATATAAAAGCAAATAAGACAGTATTTGCTTCCAAATAATTAGCAATTTGCAGGTAATTTATGTATTCACTGTATGTGTGTAGCTGTATCTATTTGTTGATTATTTTATGTGTTAATCAAGCAATTAATTTTGCCCTTACATTGTCCTACTAGGGTATTATACCAACTTTGCAGATAACAGAACTGAGGCTTAATGTCTTACTAAGACTGTAATTTTCTCAGTCTCTTAGGTCTAGTGTTGCAGAACTATGATAAACATATATATAGTTGATTTAGAAGCCAATACTTTGTCACTATTCCATCTGTCATCTCAAGGGATATGTAAAATATAATGTGCAAGCACACAAAAAGTTCCAAGAGACATTACTTCTGATAGCGTCAGATATGATGAAGATCATAGTGACAAGTAGGCTAGTGTAGGGAAGAGATTTACGTTGAGTCCAGGTCTACTGTTAGAGCTTTCATTCTTAGCCAGTACAATATGCTGAATAAAGAAATGATGGAATAGAAATCATGGTGCATGGAGAGTATGATTTGGAAATGACGAAAAGTTGTATTTGGTGCCATTAGTCTGACGTGAGTATAATAAAGTGAGAAAAAGGACTGAAAAATAGTTTGATCATGGAACTTGAAGTCAGATTAAGAAATGTGGATATCAATTTCTATTGAATGGGAACTAGAGGTTGAGGAGTAGGGGAGAGACAGAAACAAGTTTCCTTTGGGGAGGAGACACAAGAAGTTACCCGGAGGACTGGATCAAACAGTTGTAGTACCATTAATAAAATGGGGAAGAACTGGTTAACCTGTGAAGTGTGTGACCACTCTGAGCATAGACATTTATGGGTAAGCCAGTAACCAATGTGCCTATTTGATCATTATCTTCCTTTTTTTTTTTTACATTTTTTTTTTTTTTTTTTTTACCAGAGCACTGCTCAGCTCTGGTTTTTTGGCGGTGTGGGGGATCGAACCTGGGACTTGAGAACCTCAGGCATGAAAGTCTCTTTACATAACCAATATGCTATACCCCCACCCCATTTTTAAACAATATTTTTAATATCTATTTTCCCTTTTGTTGCCCTTTTTTATTGTTGTTGTAGTTATTATTGTTGATGATGTCATTGTTAGATAGGACAGACAGAAATGGAGAGAGGAGGGGAAGACAGAGAGGGGGAGAGAGAGAGAGAGACACTTGCAGGCCGGTTTTACCGCTTGTGAAGCTCCCCTGCAGGTGGGGAGCTGGGGGCTTGAACTGGGATGCTTGTGTGGGCCCTTGTGCTTTGTGCCATATGCGCTTTACCCACTGCACTACCGCCCAACTCCCCATTGTCTTCATTTTTGTAGATAACATTGGTTAAGTGCAGAGATGCTTTTGCTAGGCAAGAGCACTGCTCAGCTCTGGCTTATGGTGGTGCAGGGGACTGAACCTGGGACTTTGGAGCCTCAGGCATGAGAGAGAGTCTGTTTGCATAACCATTATTCTATCTACCCCTGCCCTAAAATTATATTTTTAAAAGATGTTTGAACATGAGAGATAGATGAGAAGAGGAAGAATGAGAGAGAGGGATAGAGAGAACCAGAGCATCACTCTGGCACACGTGTGTGATACTGGCGACTGAACTTGAGACCCCATACACAACGTTTAGACCTGTATTCACTGCTCTCCCCTCTGGGATCCTTGCCAAAAGTCTCATATTCAATTTTTATAAGCAACAACCTTTGGGGGAGGCAGATACTACTTATAACCAATATGTAAAGTATATTAATTTTGATAACATAACCAGTGCTGTGAAGAGTTTTAAACTTTTTTTTTCAGTTCAATCTTGTGAGGGTCTCTGAAACTGAAAAATTTCATCATCATTGGCAAAACTTGTTGCATTCTCTTTTTGATAACTAACCTTCACTGCCACAGGTACCTGTAAATTTGATTCCCTTGTTATATTTTACCTTTTGTTTTGTCTTCTGGGAACTTTCTTCAGATTTATTTTCCTACTGTGTTTGTTTTGTGTTCTTGTTTCAGGGATGCTAATATCTTGTTTCTCTCAAAATACTATTTGTAACTTTTTTCTGTTGTTATTTTGGTAGGTGTTAAGGGATTTATTTTAGTTATTGTTTAATGTATGCAGTCCTGAGAGATAATATCTAAATAAAACAATTGGAAGTGTTTATATGAGTGATGCTTATTGAGAGGTGGGTTTCTTGTCTGTGGTCAAGACACAGGCTCCTACCACCTTCTTGGATACTTCAGCCATTTAAAAAACTGATCTACCACTGGTTTACAATATTATAGAAATTTAGGAGTTGGGCGGTGGCGCAGTGGGTTAAGCGCAGGTGTCACAAAGCGCAAGGACCGGCCTAAGGATCCCAGTTTGAGCCCCCGGCTCCCCACCTGCAGGGGAGTTGCTTCACAGGTGGTGAAGCAGGTCTGCAGGTGTCTGTCTTTCTCTCCCCCTCTCTGTCTTCCCCTCCTCTCTCCATTTCTCTCTGTCTTATCCAACAATGAACAACATCAACAATGGCAATAATAATAACCACAACGAGGCTACAACAACAAGGGCAACAAAAGGGGGAAAAATGGCCTCCAGGAGCGGTGGATTCATGGTGCAGGCACCGAGCCCAGCAATAACCCTGGAGGAAAAAAAAAAAGAAATTTAGGAGTGCGGTTTTGGGAAGACTATACTCAGGGCCAGTGCCATTTTACTAGAGATCCCTCTGTCTGCCCTACACCACTTCCTTTTCCTGTTCTCTACGATATCCTCCATGGGTTGTAGAATCCAACAGTCACTTTGGTTATTATTTGTAGGGTTGTTTCATTTATAGTCTACATATCAGTGAAATCTAGTAGTTTTTTTTTTTTTTTGCCTCCAGGGTTATTGCTGGGCTCACTCAGTGCCTACACCATGAATTCACCACTCCTGGAGGCCATTTTTTCCCCCTTTTTGTTGCCCTTGTTGTTGTAGCCTCATTGTGGTTATTATTATTATTATTGTTATTGTTGTTGTTGTTGATGTTGTTCGTTGTTGGATAGGACAGAGAGAAATGGGGAGAGGTGGGGGAGACAGAGAGGGGGAGAGACAGACACCAGCAGACCTGCTTCACCATCTGTGAAGCGACTCCCCTGCAGGTGGGGAGCCGGGGGCTTGAACCAGGATCCTTATGCTGGTCTTCGTGTTTTGCGCCACATGCGCTTAACCCACTGCGCTACCACCCGACCCCCGAAATCTAGTAGTTTTCTCACTACTCTAAGTTCCATTTCTTAGGTACTTTTAGCTCTTCTTTGCGTAAGGAAGCCAGTTTTTGAGAGAGGAATATATTCTAGACTCCTACCGAGGGGATATAAACCTAGCCCGTACACTCTCCAGGGCAAATGTTGAAAGGCCCTCAGTGTGCTGCAAGTTTTCATTTACTACATGGATATTATTTCATTCCTTTGTTCCTGTGAGGCAGGTGCCTTTCTGCCTGTGTTTTGAGATTTCATCATCCCTTTGCCCCACAGGGAACCTCTGATTTATTGTCAGGTGGTACACGTCTAGTTTCTTGGCTGGGTCTTCTGGTGTACCTTTTTGTAATAAAGATTTTCCATACTGTTTTAACTTCATTTGCACTAATACTTTAAGCTCTTTTGAGGTGCTGAGTCATAAATAGGTTCATTTCTTATTCTTCCCCCATGAAAGTGATCTGCTTTCAGTTTTCCTCACATTAAATTAGGTGGCACTTACCCACCTGTATATCCTTTTTTCAGAAGTTTTCTTGGCATTGCTCACCTGCTAACATCTCACCTGATTTTTAAATTCAATTTTTGGAGGAAGTAATAATTTAAAAGACAGTTGTCACATTTGTACACTTTATTTCCCCTTGGTAGGTATATGCAAGCTGCACCCCCACTAAGCTGACAGCCTCCTCAGCCATCAGCCACAGTGCACTGAGCCTCTTCCTAGCCCCTTCAGCTCCCTCCTCTCACCCACTGGCCACCTTGGATTTATTGGGCTCTGCTGTAGCTAGTCTAAGTGTCACCACACATTTTCACTTTCTTTACTGCTCTAATCTCACTTGTGGCTGAGGTAATCTGGATTTTGTCCTTCTTCTGGTTTATCTCACTCAGCATGCTATTCTTGTCTTTATGGCTTAGAACATTTTTGTAAACCCTTTGCTGCCATTGTATTGGGGTTTGGGGAGTAACAAAAGCAAATGTTTTTTTCCAAATGAACATTCTATTACTAATTTAAAATCTATTAAGTCTGCTTTATGCACAACATAAAATATTGTGAAGTTCATTTTGTTTAAAAGGGAAAGAATCTCTTCAGTAATACTGCAAACAAAGCTTTTAGTGATGTCAATAAGATTCAACATAGTCCTGACTGAATTTTCCCTAAATTTTATGCTTTAACTTTAATAACTGATAAACCAGAATAATTTTTCACTTATTGCTATTAAGATACTGTTCTCGGACAATTCCATACTCTGCTCTTCACTGGGAATGCTATATATTATCTCTCTTTCTCAGCCATTTGTTTTCACTTTCAACTTAAATTGAATTCTACTTTCCTTTTTGGTTCAGTCATATAGCACAGTCATATAACTAAAGCTAGAATTTAAGTTTTGCTTGCTAATATGCTCCACGAATAATTATGTAATTTAATTGATGTTAAGGTGTCAAAGTAGCATTAATATAATCTATTGGTATAATATAAATTTGATTTCAGAGAACTTCATCTACAATAAATTTGTCACCAGGAGAAGTGGAAGACGACTATGACAACGAAAACACTTGTGGGCCCACAGGACTCTGGGAAGCGCTAACTCCTTGTAACGGCTGTAGGAACCTCGGCTTTACCATGCTCGCACAGGTAAAGGGCTGCTCTTCTTAAGGTACAATACAACGTAACAGCGCTGATGTTCTTACCCAAGTCAACTCCTGGAAATCCAGCTAGTACTTGTTCATGCCAGTTTGCCTTTAGCTACAGGCCACCAGGATGGGGATGTCACTTGTCGCACATGTATGCAACATACATGTTATATGATTTTAAGTGGCACTTTTATTTGGTTATAGTACTAGTTCCAGAAAAATCGAATTGTCTATGAGATTGTACTATTAATTTTCTAGAAATATTTTAAGGTGCTATTATGAAGTTAAATCACAATTTATATTAAAGTAATAAACACAATTTTTGAGGAAGCATTAGCTATTATGCTTTAAAAGCATGCTCAATGATGGCTTCTCTCAACACTGTAATGTATGCCACTGAGAATTATGTAAAAGGATGCAAAAATAAGACTAGGACACTAAGACTTTGATGATAAGTTTTTGTTAATCATTTTTAATAGCAATATCAGAATGGTTTTTAAAACGCAAGATTACAGGGGTAGAGAACAAACCACATGAACCTACACAGTTCTATTCCACCCCAATCCAGTTGCCTTCCTCGGCCTCTCCAATGATAACCACCTTGATTTTCAAGAAGTCTTAGAGACAGTTTGGCTGGCTTTTTATTTTACAAGTTCATGGGTTTCAGTTCTTTATATTGCACTTATGAGAAAACCACCTGGTATTTTGTCTTTCAGAGAAATGCAGGTAATTTGGTAGCAGGTACAAAATAGAGCAATATGAGTCTTTGAGCACAAAAAAACTGAAGAATAAAATCCCTTGACTTTCCCTCTTCCCCTACCTTCACATTGGAGTTTGAAACCGTTTCATTCACTAGATCTGTTAGCTTGTTTATTTTTGTTGTTGTCACTGGGCCTTCAGTGACGAGCTGAGTTTTGAAGGGAGAGAGACAGGCAGAGACAGGGAGAGAGGGAAAGGCGCTATAGTGCTGAAGCTTTCTTCAGTGCCGCGGGGGCCGGGCTCCAACCGGGCGGAATTGTGGCAAAGCACGTGGACTAACTAGGTGGCCTGTCTTGCTGGCCCAGTTAAGTCCACTTAGTTTATATTGCCTTCAGGTTTCTGTGATATGGTCCACAGGCCCATAGATTTCCCCCCAAACAAGTAAGTCAATCAAACTAGGAAATTTGAAGTCACAGTGAAAATATCACTCACTATGCAATGTGTATGTGTAACTGCATAAAGTGTGTGTGGGGGAGAGGAATAGTCCAGGACAGAAAACAGTTCACTCTGCATTGCACAACACCTGGGATAGAATGCCAAGCTGGCTTCTGACACAGCGACAGCATCACATAATAGTCCAATAAAGTACTGCACCAATGTGCACAGCCTAGGGTTTCATCTCTTGACTTACAGTCATTACACTAGTTTTTTTTTTTAACCTCATATCTACAAGATGAGGGGAAATGAAATTAGGAACCAAAGGTTTTACTTTGATTTGCTAGCATCTGCTTATTAGTTTGCCAATAATTGAATGCCTATGTCTGTATTTTTGTTTAATAGCATGGTCTTTGCATTTCTTATTTTGAAAGGTAAGGTCCTTGGGCAGGATTGTGGTTCTTATGTTACTAAATCACTCCACTCAGCAATAAGTCATCAGGGGCATATTTCTCTACTACCTTACTAAATTTACTATTATTTTTCATTTGATTTTATTAGACATGGTAGTGGGCTTGGAAGTAGCCTGTGTTTGGTTTATAACTTTGTAACATTTGGTATTTTCTACTTATACCGAAGTTTTTTTTCTGTGCAGGCTGGGTTGCCTTAGTAGATACTCAGTCTTAATATTTTAGTAGTGCCATCTGGCACAGTGTGCTTCCAGACCTGCGGCTTTCCATTTTTCTCTTAACTCGCATGTTCCTCAACACGCCTGACAGTAGCAGTCACCACCAAGGCACAGGTGCTCCATATGCAATCTGTTTCTCAAAGGAGCCCTACCAAGAAGGAAGGAGGTAACTGTCTCAAGGCCACCGTGAGTGGCCATGCTGTGACTCACACCTGGCTTTTAATATGACTGTGATGCCATGTTGCTTCTCTGGCTTCATTTACACTGTCCTGTGTCTGTTGGCTTCTTATACCTGGCTTAATAGTTCAGAAGCAGTTTTGGGAAGATCAAATGTAGATAGTAAGCATATAAGACTTTTTCAGAGTATCTTGAAACACTTTAGTCTGTCACCTGTTCATTTAGTAAAAAACGACAAGGAGAAAGTTAGAGTTAGTCAAAGCCTGATTGTCAGTTGCCATTTATTTTATTGCTACTCTTTCCTGATCTATGGATCACATGTTAGTAAAGCAGAAAATCCGAGTTCATTGTATTCCAGTGGGTGGGAACTGCTTCTCACCAGTCAAAGAAGCGATGCCTAGCTTTGCACTTTGTATAGTGCCAGACATGGAATCTCTTCCCTAAAGAGTCCTGGGCAGAGGTGCCCTGGCTCCCATTCTGTTCGCTCTTGAAGACTTCACTCTGAAGGGTGAGATGAGGAGGTCCTGATTGTGAGCCTTCTGTCTTTGTAACCTGCTTGCCATTAGCCTCTGCCCTTGCAGTCCATAGTCACACAGACCTCTGTAGGGGAGGCCAGCAGGTCTTACATGCTGCACACGCCATCTGAGAAGTGCTTCCAGCTCTTGCTAATGGTATTAATACCTGCTGAATATAAGCATTTTGGTTGCACTAGCTCCTCCAGAATCTGTAAAGGCTTGCACTGTTCCCGCTTGTACCGTTTCTCTTCTGCATCTGCAGACTTGGTTACAACCACATTCAGGGCACCTGTGAGGGTGCCTGTTGCCACCACTGATCTTACCACCACCGCTGCCCTTTACTCAGCAGCATGTGAATTACTGACGGCAGTATGTGGGGACCATGTTGATTTCACTCCCCTCTGGTATAACCATACTGAGTAGCCCCAAACACTTCAGGGCTCATGTGAAGGCTCTTGATGCTTATTTGATCTTGATCCCTTCCATAGAAGTGAGTGCCGTGTATCTAAGGGGAAGATAAATAAGCAAAGGAAAGAAGCTGAGGCCAGAAAGATCTGATCCCTTTTATTCGTGGAGCTAAATAACAGGAGTTCATAAGAATTCTGAGGTCTCAGGTCCAGTCTCCCACTTGATCTAGGGGCTCCCTTTATAGTGTCCCCACAGTGACTGCAATAAACACAACAGTTTTGCTGGAATAGTTCCAGTGCCAATGAGAGCACTATCATCTACCAGTTAGTAAGCCCAGACACTTAGAGATGACTCTGTCACCCACCAGTTATTAAGCCCAGACACTTAGAGATGACTCTGTCACCCACCAGTTAGTAAGCCCAGACACTTAGAGATGACTCTGTCACCCACCAGTTATTAAGCCCAGACACTTAGAGACTTATTTTCCTATTTCTGCTAGCCAACTGGTATGCATCTAAATTTTTGTTAGCAGGGCTGGAGAGAGAGCATAATGGTGATGCCAAAGACTTTAGTGTTTGAGGTACCAAAAGTCCCTGGTTCAGCCCTAGCACCACTATAAGCCAGAGTTGAGCTGTGCTCTGGTAAAAAAGAAAAAAAAAGTTAGCTACTGTCATTGTGCACACTCACTCAAGCACACTTGCATATACTCATACCACAACACCACTGTTGTACACAGATAGCACATGACAGTCACAGGGAGACTTTAAATTCTGTGCCATAGCCATCTTCCTGGATTGGTGTGATATATGTTCAAAAATAGGTTGAATGGTCAGGCCAATGGTATTTTTACAATACTGAATATGAAATCAAGACTTTCTAAGAGTTATGGAATCTCTGGCATATGACCTTGGGGAGATCTGTGAGGAAGCACTTGGAGCATCTCCGACATGGCTTGACCTCTAGGTACCTGGCTTATCCCTACACACTGGGAGCCTGGCATAGATAGATAATGAGCATATTCACACAGGGGTGAGCTCAGACAGACACAGTGTATATACCTGACTCATCTGGCCCCAGACTTTCCTGTGCAATGCGTTTTGGCCTCTCCTCAGCAGTAAGGACTGGAACCATTAGATGCCCCCAAATTGACTGAGCTCCATCTTCTAGTCTCTGCAAAGACTTACCAATATGTTGTTCTCTTCCTCAAAGCCAGGCACATCTAGTTTGTTCCCAGCAGGGATGGCCTGGGTCCCACTGTAAGCCTCCACTGGTGGCGTCAGGATGTAAATGAGATTTTCCCAGAGAACAAAAAGGTCTCTTGTATCTGAGGGGGGACACAGCTGCAGGTAGAAGGAGCGTCCGGTGGCAAGCTTTAGGTGGAGCTGCTGTTTTGTGCCGTTATGGATGGATATCTTTACAAGCTTTAAGGGAAACAGCCTGGTTAGCTCCAAGATCTGCGTGGGCTTACCCCCTTTCTCCTGGCTGGCGGCACCATGCCTGTGGTAGTCGTCACAGATGGTTGCTGGTCGGGCCAGCAGCATGACATCAGGGAGTGTAAGGTGGGGGCTGGTGCGGACAATGCCCACAGTTACCCTTCGGGCCCTGTTGTGCACATCAATCACTTCTCCTTTTTTGCTGATCTGTATGAAGTCACTTTCGAACATGGGTGCATATTTGAACAGAGCGTACTCCCCCTTGTACAGCTGCTGCTGTAGCTTTCCCATAGAGGTATTAAACATGCCCATGGCTGGGCTGCTCTGAGCGGTGTAGTATGGTAAATCCTCCTGGCAGTTCATGACTAACTTTAATCAAGACGGTCTCCCCACAGCTCCTTACCAGACCTTGCAGAATCACCAATGTCCCTGGTCTTGTGGCAGGTGAGTTAGCAGTTTGTTTCTGTAGACTTTGTTTGGGTGTGACTAAGGACAGGGTTGGAGTGCCGACTCAAACTGCTCAGTGCCAGAGATAGTCACAGCTGGACAAGACCATGCTCTGTAGAGGGCATGGAGACATTAGGATGCTCAGACGTCTAGAGTGCAGAGGTTGGGGTCCCAGGGGAAGTCAGGTCATACAGATGTGGAGGTGGGTTGAGGTCAGGGCTCCGGTGGATGTCAGGGTACACAGATACTGGTGTTCACTAGGGCCAGGGAGGATCTTCTTCAGCCTGACCTCCCTTGATTCCACACATTCAGATGCCAACCATGGCCTAGTTGTTCCTCTCCTCAGAGACTGAAGACTCTGCTTACTACTAAGCCACCCAGTGGGGCCACTTTTATCCACTGTGGGCATTGTGACCTGTCCTCATTACACTGTTTGTCACTGTTGCCAGAGCCTCTTCCCCCACCCCCAGCAGAGATGAGCCACAGTCTCCACTTATCTGCACCCGGCTCACCATGGAGTCCCATCTCAGGACTGAATATATCCTGAAAACTTGCTTTCCAAAAGGGTTAGGCTAACTTTCTTTTTTAAATATAATTTTTATTTATGACATGTAAACACTGACAAAAACCATGGGATAAGAGTGGTACAACTCCACACAGTTCCCACCATCAGAACTCTGTATCCCATCCCCTCCCCTGACAGCTTTCCTATTCTTTACCCCTCTGGGAGCATGGACCCAGGGTCACTGTGGGATGCAGAAGGTAGAAGGTCTGGCTTCTGCAATTGCTTCCCCACTGGATATGGGCATTGACAGGTGGCTCCATACTCCCAGCCTGTCTCTCTCTTTCCCTAGTGGGGTGGGGCTCTGAGGAAGTGGAGCTCCAGGACACATTGGTGGGGTCGTCTGTCCAGGGAAGTCAAGTTGGCATAATGGTAGCCTCTGGAACCAAGTGGCTGAAAAAAGAGTTAACATATAAAGCCAAGCAAATTGTTGACTAATCATGAACCTAAAGGCTGGAAAAGTTCATATGAAGAGTTGGGGGTCTTCATTTTGTAGATAGTTAGTAGTACTATTTTAGTTATATTCCAAAGAGCCCATGACTATATTAGTGTGTGTGTATGTGTGTGTGTGTGTGTGTGTGTGTGTGTGTTTCTAACAGAAATACTTACTCTTTCTAGTATTTCTAATTGTAGAGAGTTTCCTTATAGTGGACATTGGCAAGTGGGTAAGCATGTTAAAATAAGGTGTTTTCCATATTTGTACTATCAGAGAAGTAGTAAGATTAACGCCTTGTGGGCCAGCACAATAGCACAACTGTCTAGTTGACCTGCTTTAGCAAGCCTGTAGCCCAGGCTTGACCCCCGGCCCTCATCTCGGGAGAGGAAGTTCAGTGCTGTGGTGCATCTTTCTGTCTCTTGTTTTCCTTTGCCTGAAACAGTTGGCCTAGAGTGGGGAAGCTCTGGCACGGAAAAAAAATGGCATATTTTAATAAGGATTTTGTTTAAATAAATTATAGAGCATCCTTTGATACTCTGAAGCTATAAATTATGTAGGTCTCGATTGTCTTGAAAAGATAGCCTTAATTTTCTTGAAGAAAAAAAGCAAACAGATGTTAAACTTGTGTGGTATGTAGTTCAGTTTATGTGAAATCATGCCCGTTTTAAAATATGCTCAGTGAAATATTGAAAGTGTTTATTTCTGGATGGTGTACTTTTAATTTTTTTCATATTTTCTGTATTATCAGGGTAGTTATAATTTCTAGGAGCAGGAGTAATAAAGTACCTGTTTCTACCTCCAGGATAAGTTTTATGTTTCGACATGCCCTTAAATACTGATGAGATTCTCCTTGTGAACCAGCATCCTGACCCACAGGGAAAAGGGCTTTCAGTGTCTATCTTGTGCTCTGTCAGAATGCTTCAGAGGAAAAAGGTCTGGAAAACTTGGCCAGCTTGTGTAAATACTGTTAATTCAGTAAAACTGAAATGTCCTTATTCGGACAAAATGCATGATACATGATTCAGAGTACTGTGTGTGCTTTACAGGTCAGAGCAAACATTTTTCTCTCTTTTATGCTGAAATATATGATTACTTCTGGTAATGTATATGTCCTTTATTTATTGAGAGCTGTTTACATATCAGTATTAATTCTCACCGCTCTCTTCAATGTTTTTCGTGTTATTTTCAACTTCAGATCTGTATAACTTATCTTTCCCAACACCATTCACTCACCAAAATAACGCCGTGAATATGCTGCAGTAGTTTGGGCATTTCTTTTTTAAAGTGAGTGATGTACAGTGGTGTTTACAAGATTATAAGGTTATATAGTACAGACCCACACCTCACCTCTACCAGGGTTCTGTGCTCCCACCCTCCCAGTGATAACCACTGTCGTTCTCAGTCTTGAAGACAGCTTGGTTATTTCTTTTTCCTTTCAAGTTCATGTGCTTCAGTTCTCTAGATCCCACAGATAAGTGAGACCATCTGGCAGTTGTCTTTCACCTCTTTACTTGATTTATCACCTCCATTTCCCAAGCTCTAGTTTTGTTTTTTTTTTTAATGGAATACATGGCACCAAACATGTAATTTGATCTAAATGTTTTGAAAAAATA
Source organism: Erinaceus europaeus (assembly GCF_950295315.1). Lineage (NCBI taxonomy): Eukaryota > Metazoa > Chordata > Mammalia > Eulipotyphla > Erinaceidae > Erinaceus > Erinaceus europaeus. The sequence continues at coordinate 132,545,447 of NC_080168.1, read as the reverse complement.
ATTAAAAGGTATATATTATTTTATTAAAGGCATGTACATGCCATCATGTATATTACACAATGCTTATCTTATGGTTCCTTTGGAATATTGGGTCGAATGCCTTTCTCAGAAGAAAATAGAAACTATATTAATTGAGGATTTATGAACCTTGGGATTATTTTCAAATTAGACCAACAGTAGAAACTTATAGCCATCATGTTGACCATTCTGGCAAATATATGTCTAATTTTATGAGTTTGGTGAAGTTTCTATCTGAAATTCCTGTGGCTAGTAGAAAAATGGGGAGTCTCGGGAGTCGGGCTGTAGCGCAGCGGGTTAAGCGCAGGTGGTGCAAAGCACGAGGACCGGCATTAAGGATCCTGGTTTGAACCCCGGCTCCCCACCTGCAGGGGAGTCGCTTCACAGGCGGTGAAGCAGGTCTGCAGGTGTTTACCTTTCTCTCCTCCTCTCTGTCTTCCCCTCCTCTCTCCATTTCTCTCTGTCATATCCAACAACGACAACAACAATAATAACTACAACAATAAACAACAAGGGCAACAAAAGAGACTAAAAATAAATAAAGTAAAAAAAAATTTTTAAAAATGGGGAGTCGGGTGGTAGCTCAGCGGGTTAAGCGCACATGGTGCAAAGCACAGCGGAAGGATCCCAGTTCGAACCCCTGGCTCCCCACCTGCAGGGGAGTTGCTTCACAAGCGGTGAAGCAGGTCTGCAGGTGTCTGTCTTTCTCTCTCCCCTCTGTCTTCCCCTCCTATCTCCATTTCTCTTTGTCCTATCCAACAACAATGACATCAATAACAGCAACAATAATAATTACAACAATAAAACAAGGGCAACAAAAGGGAATAAATAAATATTTAAAAAAATTTAAAAAAGAAAAATGACCTTATTTTATTTGCCTCATTACTTAAGAACCTCAAATTGTTAAGTACAAATGGAGCTGACTTTTTTGTATGTGGTATATGTGGTAGTCTAATTTCACTCTTTTGCATGTTTCAACCCAATTTTTCCAACACCACTTTCTAAAAGGGGGCTGGCTAGTAGAATGTGGTGTGCTGATGTTATCAGGATCTTAATTCACAACATGGAGTTCAAGAATTCTTCAGCATGCCTTTTTCTCCCCACCTCATCCCTGCACCCCTGCATGCCTGCACCCCTGGGCTTCTGGGAGCTGGAATATTGGTCAGCGTTGCACTTCTCAGAGCACAGCTTCACACAGATCCTTTTAGATGTTCAGCTGTAACACTTCTCATTAACTGACACCAAGTCAGAATGGTCATGCAGTCACGCTGGATTTTAGAAAGTAATCTCTAGATGAGCTGTGTATTTTCTGTGCTGATGAGATGAATTATTCTTTCAAAAAGTACTTGGAAGCAATTAGTTGATCTGAAACTGCTAATGCGTAAGCTTTCATGTCCATCTCAAAGGCTGCTTCCTCCCTAAAGTCCTGTTTACTCCTCCCCTGGAGAAACAGTCTCCTGCTCTTAAGGATCCTAAGAATTCTTTTTATTTGCTTGTTTTTACCAGAGTACTGCTCAGCTCTGTTTTATGGTGGTTCGTGGGAAATTGAAACTGGGATTTTGGAGTTTCCGGTATGAATCTTTTTGAATATCCATTATGCTATCCACCCCCACCTGATCCTGAATATCTTGATATTTGCAGGTGTGTCCTTCGTCTGCACATTGCCAAGCAGCTGTCTGATGTCTGTGTCTGTGAGGTGCACTGTGTGAGGGATTGATATGTCTGCCAAATGTCTATGCTCTCCACTCACTCTTGGGTGCCAGGAATACAGCAGACACACAGACACTTAGGCTGTGATAACTGAATTAGGAAGTTTTAGTTCTTTGTTGGGAAATTGTGAGCATGTGGTTGAGCTTGGCAGGGCTTGACTTGAGGGACACCCATCCTCTCCCTGCCCCCAAAGCACCCTACATTCCATGCTACTAATGGCCCGTCCCGAATGGCCTGTCCCATCCCTTTATTATTATCAATTTTCCTGATTTGTCTTACAAATGAATAATGATCTCCTTCCTAAGTCCCCTCAGGGTATTGCTAATTCCCTAGTTGAATCCCTAGCAACGGTTGCTGGGGAGGTTCTACCTTTCCAGCCCCTCCCATTTTTCTCCTCCCCTCTCCTAACTATGTCTGGATGGTGAAGCCACTTCTGGGGCAGGCCTGGCTCTTCTGGGTCCAGGGGGAGGGAGAAAGGGGGGCGTGCAGGGGGAGGCCATTGCGGTTTTTGGCTCCATGTGGTTTTAACCAGGTGCCTACACGCCTGACTCTGGGGCGTCCACATGAATAAAGATTTGTATTGCTACCACCATGAACTTGGTTCCTGGGTCATCTCTCCCTCCAGTGAAGCTAGCCCAACAGTTCATCTTTGTTGTGGGGAGATGAGATGGAGATAACTTGGCTTTTCTGAATCAGCCAGTTTTCTCATCTGCTGCAATTGAAGATGATCCCACAAAACTTTAGCTTTATTATATACAAGGATGTGTTAAACTCGTTTGTTTTACCTATCACTATGTAAATGCTCTAAAAGGACTAATGACCCATTAATAAGTACATGTTGATATTAAAAAAGACAACTAAGGTGTAGTATGGGTTAATGTTGTAGTTTTTTTTTTGCATCTGTTTACAGATGCTTTTATCATAATAGCAAAAATGAAGCTTTATTTAATTTGAATGAACTACTAGAAGTGTTTATTTCTTGCTTTGATTCTGTGAACAAAGAGATTCTGTTATTATTTATTAGGCCCTTCTGATGACAGGTAAACCTGAGGAGAATCACAGAGAATCTGTTGTTATTTATTAGGCTTTTCCTTCTGGTGACAGGTAAACCTGAGGAGAATCACAGAGAATCTGTTGGGGAAGAAAGGGGGAGGGATGGCTCTTATCTTTTCATATCCCATTACTCATGGTCAGCAGTGCTTAACTTTGGAAGCGACAAACAACCTTAAAGAAATGAAAAATATTACCAAGCCTTACTCTTCAAAAAAAAAAAAAATCATTAGTGATTTACAAAATTACAAGAAAACAGGGCTACAGCTCTGCACCGTTCCCACCACCAGAGTTCTGAATCCCAGTCCCTCCATTGGAAGCTACAGCAGTTTTTTTCCCAAGGTTCTCCTAAGGCTGCAGATATGGGCTGACTATTATTTCTAAAACCATCTGTCTAGATTTGCATAGGTTTGCCTTTTTTTTTTTTAATGGTCCTGTTTTCTCTTCCTTTCCAAGTCACACCTACACCTACTACTACTTCTGAATGTCCCTCCCTTTTTTGTCTTCTCTCTCCGGGTCCTGATGGAGTTGGAGTTCAGAGCCCTCTGGTCATCTTCTCCTATCGTTTCTTCCCCTCTGGGAGTCTGGACCTAGGATCTTCATGGGGTGCAGAAGGTGGGCATTCTGTCATTGCTTCTCTGCTGGACATGGGTGTTGGCAGGTGGATCCACACGCCCAGCCTGCTAAACATCACTTTTTATTTCGGGCTTTTTGTGTGCACAGATATGTCAGTGCCTTTCTCTAGGAAGCTGCAATTCAGCTCTGCCTTCTCCTCTACGTATGTCTGTCAGTCTCCTGCTTACCCAACCTCAACTTCTAGGATAGTTTGCATCCAGTTTAGGGTGTTAGCAAGCCTCTGCTTATCCTAACTAGTAGCTTCACTAGAAAAGTGAGTAAAAATTGTTCCTGTTAAGTGTGAGGGTGAAGCACTGGGAGTGGCTGTGTAGGTGGCACAGCTACCTGGAGAGAGCAAGTGCAACAGGTGAGGAGAGACTGGGGAGGAGCAGAGAATGTCAGGTGGTAACACAGGTGGAGAAGGAAGAATGTGGCTGCATTTGTAATCCTTGGCTGCATGCCATATATCGACTTTTCAGAAATATAGTGATGATGGCAATGCAGGGTAGAAACCTGAGCAATTTGTCAATGTCACCTGAGTTCAGAGAAAAAAATTATGGAATGTTACATGCCTTTGATGAACCATCTTTCATTGCAATAAGCAGACAACTGGCTATCTAAAAACATTGAAAAAGTATTTAATTTTAGAGACTGGCCTTTTTTAAAAAATTGGTTTAGTAGTGATAGACAAGACCATAGAAGAAGAGGGGTACATTTCCACACAATTCTCACCACCAGAGTCCCCTGTCTCATCCCCTCCATTGGAAACTTTCCTGTTTTTTATCCGTCTAGGAGTATGGAGCAAAGATCTTTATGGGGAGCAGCAGGTGGGAGGTCTGGCTTCTGTCATTGCTTCTCCACTGGACATGGGTGTTGGCAGGTGGATCCACACCCCCAGCCTGTCTCTGTCTGTCCCTAGTGGGGCAGGGCTCTGGGGAGGGGAGGCTCCAGGACACATGGGTGAGGGCGTCTGCGCAGGGAAGTCAGGATGGTGTCATGGTAGCATCTGCAACTTGGTGGCTGAAAGGCAGTAGATATAAAGCAGAACAAATTGTTTAATAATCAAGAACCTAAAGGTAAGACTAGAGCAGATGAGATTTGGGGTCTCCCTTTTGGAAAAAGCTAGTAGGTCTAATTTGGATGTATTCCAAGGGGCCCATGACTAACTAATTTTTTTCTGAGCCAACATGACAACTAGCATGCAGCTGAGCCAAAGGTATTGTCTGGGGAGATGGTGTCATAGTTGGAAAAAGGACTAGAAAGCTGGATCAGGAAAGAGAGTAACTCCCAAATATGGGAAAAGTATATAAGTACAGTCAACAATAAACCCTACCTATTTGATCTGGGGCCCATATTCAGCACAGGAAGCTGGGTGACCTCTGCCTCCCTGTAAGTCTAAGCTCACATTCCGTGGTCATAGCTAGGAACATTTTTAGGCTGCACTCATTGCAGGATCGGTCTTCCTTGAGTGGCAGAATATATTAACCCAGTCTCCCTTTGGAGAATGGAACATTCCCTACCTTTGTTGACCCACACTGAAGGCAAGGTCCTGTAGAGGCCCATAAGAGGGCCCACTATGTTGTTCCAGTGAAAGTAGAGAGAGGGATCTATTAGAGGTCTAGGCCCATCATGTCTGTGTGGGAATCCCAGGACTCCCTGATGAGGGCTCTGCATAATGGGGTGGCCTGGCTGTGATTAGAAAAGCCATCATTAAAGTATGGATGCTGACTCTTTTATGATCATTAACATTATAATTTGCTCTTATATTTTTTGTATTTCAATATTTTATCAATATATATTTAATTAAAAAAAGCTCACTTGTTAATGCAATGTCCTTTTTCTCAGGTCAGAAAAATATAAAGACATATTTTTATTTATTTATTCTTTTTTTTCAGTTCTTTTTTACTTTCTGATTTTTTTATTTTAGTACTTTATTTATTTATTTTTTTGAATTATATGTCAACAGGAGTTTGAATCTACATCATTCCCACCACCAGAGTTCTGAACCTTCAGTCTCCCCACTGCAATCCACCACAGTTCCCCTAAGGGTGTAGACGTGGGCCAACCATCATCTGTATAACTATGTATCCACATTTATATATAGCTGCCCCTTTTATTCTGATTCACTCCTCTCTTCCCCCCCAAGCCAAGCATGACAACATAACTACCTCCACATGTCCCTCTCCTGTTCCTTGTCTCTCTCTGGTGCTGAAGGAGCTGGAGTGCAGAGTCCCCTTATCTCCATCTTGTCACTTCTCCCTCACTGGGAGTCTGGACCAAGGTTGTCTTTGGGGAGCAGAAGATGTGAGTTCTATAATTGCTTCTCTGCTGAGTATGGCCGTTGACAGCTATCTTTATAGTGCCTCATAGACAATAAACTTGATTTATTTTATCATCTCCCTTTCTTCATCTATATGCAATAAAGACTATACCTACTCGGTCACTGTTTGTTTAAATTAGCCTCAAAAACAGCATGGCATATCAGAGGTGCTTCTGTTGAGAACTGTTTTCTTCTGAGCTTCAGACTGATAGGCGGGATGTCAAATGATGTGGTGATTTTGTGTTTTAATTTCAGGATTTTCTTTCATATGAATGTTTTAGCATATCCATTATACCTTCTGAATTCCGATTATTTCCTAACTCCTTTTCTGGGTCATGGTCACTTTAAAGTGTCTGGGATGTGGCAGAGCAGGTGGAGTGCAGACCTTGTGTGCAGAGACCCTGGGCTTGACGTCTGGCACTTAAGATGCCAGAGCAGTGTCTTGGGATCCCATTAATGAATCTTTAGCAAATAGTTTTCTATTTCATTACTACTGAATTCTGAAATATTGCTAATTTTCATATCTTCATTTTACCTTGATGTTGGGGTTCATAACAAAATTAATTCTGGGGATGTTGATCATTGTCTTACATTTATAAGCATCTACTCCTATGGGCTATAAGAAGTTGCAGCATTTTCATGTTTGTTCTGTTTAATGACTATTGATCTAGAAGAAAACAATTATAAAATAATATCATGTAAGGTAATCAAAGCCCTTACGTTGTCATCCTTTCCTGTTACTTTTCTTTCCTTCTTGACTTTCCTTAGAGGCACTTACAGGTGTGTGAATGTGTGTACACAGAAGGAGTAAAACATTCTTAGGCAAAATAGTTGCCTTTCTCAATCCCTTTCCTCAGTGATCATTCCTTCAAAACACATTCTCCTGTCAGACAGCAGATTATGGTGAAAAATTGGCATTCCAGTAGAAGAAGCAGTGTTAGTAAAGATATGAGAAAGAAATTTGGCAACACTAGCTGCTATGCAGAAAAACATTTGAAGGTGATGCAGTCAAGTGGTGGAGACAGCCCTTCGCTGGACAGTGATGTTGCATAGTTTCACATAGTCGAAGAAGGCCTCCTGAGAGGATGGCATTTGAGTGGAAGCCTACTGGGGAGAAGGACTGGTCACGTGGAGGCCTCCGTGTTCAGAGAAGTGGAGCCAAAAACAAAGGTGAAGATGGCTGTCCTTTCGAGAGTCAGGGAAAGCTTAGAGCTTGAGGTCAAAGTGGTAGCTCTCGGCCAGATCTCATTTGACCTTATAGATACAGATAGAGAATTTTATCTTTATTTTAATTTGACTGAGAACTTGAGGATTTTAAAGCAGGTGTTCAAGTAATATGCATTAAAAAACCCACTCAGTGTAGTCTTATCTGTTTATATTAAAATAAATATATGTATTTATATAATAATAAAAACAAGCTATCCAAGCAGAACATTAAATTATGTAGAGGGTTTGGTTGTATATATGGCTAGATTTAGAGAATTCTTAGTGCAGGGAAGGAATAAGAATTTTTCTTTATTATCTTTACTTTTGAACTCATATATTTTATGATTTTTATTTTATGCTTGAAAAAGCAGCTGTTGAACTTCAGATTTTATCCCTCATATGGATAAATAACACTGGCTTATTTTGAATGATAAATTTGCTGTAATCATCTTTTTAAAATGACTATCATCATTACTAAATTTTAGTATATTCTTTCATGCTACTGAGTACAATTGATCTAGACATTTGGAGCATTTAAATGAGAGTTTCTCGTGTGAAACAAATTTGTTACTAATTATTAGAATGACAGTTATGAAATTAATTTTGTGTAGAACTCCACAGATTATACTTTAGTAATCCTTCTTTAAATAATAAAACCCAGGAACATATACTAAGTATAATGCATAACTTGTTCAATCATAGAAAGCTTCCTTTGGAGGTCATTTTCACATGTATTACTACATTAAGAATTCCGCCTCTAAGCCACCATGAAAACTCCATCATTTCAAATAAAAACAAATATGAATGTGGGAATTAAAAATAATATTATACCATGGCATGAAGCACAAGGACCGGCATAAGGATCCCGGTTTGAGCCCCCGGCTCCCCACCTGCAAGGAGTCACTTCACAGGCGGTGAAGCAGGTCTGCAGGTGTCTGTCTTTCTCTCCCCCTCTCTGCCTTCCCCTCCTCTCTTGCTTTTTCTCTTCTCTATTCAACAACAACAGCAACAACAACAACAATGATAAACAACAAGGGCAATGAAAGGGAAAATATGGCCTCCAGGAGTTGTGCAGGCACTGAGCCCCAGCAATAACCCTAGAGGCATAATAATAATAATAATAATAATAGTATTATATGGACATAGGAAATAGCATAATGGTTATACAAAAGAGTTTCATGCCCGAGGCTCCAAATTCCCAGCTTCAATCCCCTGTACCACCATAACACCATAAACCTTTCCCTCTCCCTCCCTCTCCTTCCTCTCTCTCCCTCTCCTTTCTCTCCCTCTTTCCTCTCCCTCTCCTTTCTCTCCCTCTCTTCCTCTCTCTTTCTCTCCTTCCTCTCCCTCTTTCTTCTCTCTCCCTTTTCTTCTTTCTCTCCTTCCTCCCTCTCCCTCTTTCCTCTCTCTCCCTTTCCTTCTTCTTCCTCTCCATCCTCTCCCTCTCCTTCATCTCCTTTTCCCTCCCTCTCCCTCTCTTCCCTCTCTCTGTTCATCCTCTCCTTCTCTCTCCTTCCTCTCTCTCCCTCTTTCCTCTCTCTCCCTCTCCTTCCTCTCCCTCTCTTTCCTCTCTCTTCCTCTCCCTCTCTTTCCTCTCTCTCCCTCTCCTTCCTCTCCCTCTCTTTCCTCTCTCTTCCTTTCCCTCTCTTTCCTCTCTCTCCCTCTCTCCCTCTCTTTCCTCTCTCTCCCTCTCCTTCCTCTCCCTCTCTTTCCTCTCTCTCCCTCTCCCTCTCTTTCCTCTCTCTCCCTCTCCTTCCTCTCTCTCCCTCTCCTTCCTCTCCCTCTCTTTCCTCTCTCTCCCTCTCCTTCCTCTCCCTCTCTTTCCTCTCTCTCCCTCTCCTTCCTCTCCCTCTCTTTCCTCTCTCTCCCTCTTCCCCTTCCTCTATTCCATAGCCCTTCCCCCTCTCTTCCTCCCTCCTCCCCTCATTAAAGTCAGTACTATATATATTTTAAAAGATACCATAAATCTTTGCTGTAACACAGCTTGTCAGAGATGTCATCTGACATAGAGATATCTCAGGGGTTCCAAGTTAAGTGTGTACGACTTTTTAATTATTGTAAAATTCTGAAATTAGTGAGTTGAGGACTCTGTGTCATCCTAAATAGGTATTTCTAAATGATGTGATTACTAATTCTAATTTCTAGTAGAATTAGACACTGTGATAAAATCTTAATGAAATTGAAGAAGTTTCTTCCTGCTGGGCTTCTTGGAGTTGTAGTGTATGCTAGGTATGTCCAAAAGAGGAAAGGTAGCAAGCAGAGTTTTCTAAACTTATGTGGCCACAGATTTTTGGCAGTGTTATTATTTTTAGAATACACTGGAAATTCTTCAGTTCCAGGACACATTGGTGAAGTTGTCTGCCCAGGAACGTCAGGATGGAATCATGGTAGCATCTGCAACTTGGTGGCTGAAAGGTGGTTAGATAATAAAGCAGGACAAATTGAGTAATGAACAGGAACCAAAAGGTAGAAATAGAGCAGATGAGAATAGGGATTGTAGAGTAGAAAGGAGCTAGGAAGTCTATTTTGGGTATGTTCCTAGGGGCCCATTACTTTTGTAGTTTTTGCTTGAGTTTGACAGCTAACGTGGCGTTAGACCTGAAACCAACTCCAGACAGTATAACAAATATATTGTCTGGGCAAGAAAGTTGGATCAGGGGTGGTCTGGGAGGTGTTGCAGTGGATAAAACATTGGATTCTCAAGAATGAGGTCCAGAGTTCAGTTCCTGGCAGCACATGTATCAGAGTGATGTCTGGTTCTTTCTCTCTCTCTCCTTCTATCTTCATGAATAAATAAATAAAATCTTTAAAGAAAAGTTGGATCAGGGCAGAGCTCCTCAACTTGAAGAAAATCTATAAATAAAATTAGCTGTTTACTCCATCAAACTGACAAATAGAAATAACTGGGCAAATAATCATCAATTTAAAATAAACTCAAAACAAAACTTAGAATGGATGTAAGTAAACCACATATATCAATAATCATTCTAAATGTGAATGGCCTAAACTCATCTGTCTTCTTTTGATAATGAAAACCATTCTCACTGGTGTGAGGAGGAATCTCAATGTGGTTTTAATTTGCATTTCTCTAATGCTGCATGAAGTGGAACATTTCATATATTTATGAGCCATATGTATCTCTTCTCTAGAGAACTGCCTATTCATATCTTCTGCCACTTATTTATTTTGTTCTTGTTGATCTGTATAAGTTCTTTGTAGGTGCTGGATATCAACTGCTTGTCTAAAGTGTAGTGTACAAATATCTTTTTTAATTTTTTTGGTTTCTTGTTTATCCTTATGGAATTGTCTTTTGATGAGTAGAAGCTTTTTAATTTAATATAATCCCATTTGTTCAGTCTTATTTTTCCCTTATCTGTGGGGGTGGTATGTCTTTAATGTTAAGATCCTGAAATGTTTCACCAATGTATTCTTCTATGTATTCTATATAGTTTCAGGTCTAATATCCAGGTCTTTGATCCACTTTGAGTGGTGCATAGTGTTAGGTGGTGTTCTAGTTTTATATTCCTGCATGTGATTGTCCAATTCACCCCACACAATTTTTTGTTAGAGACTTTCCTTTTACCTTTGGGCACTTTGGCCATTTATCATGTATAGTGTGTCTATACATGTGTGGGCTTAGTTCTGGGCTCTCTAGCCTATTCCATTGACCCATATGTCCATTTTTGTTCCAGTACCACACTGTTTTAACATCATAGATAGTGTGCCCATACATGTGTGGGCTTAGTTCTGGGATCTCTATCCTATTCCATTGGTCCATATGTCCATTTGTGTTCTAGTCTCACACTGTTTTAACTACTGTTGCTTTGTAATATAAATTGATATCAGAATTGTGATGCCTCCATTTTCTACCCCCAACACCCACCTCAGGAGAACATTTTCTATTAGTGGGTTTTATAGTTACACATGAATTTTTGAGTCAGTTGTTCAATTTCCTTGAAATATGTCATAGGGATTTTAATAGGGATAATTTAACTACATTCTTTACAATCTGAATTCCTTTTAATATCTCTTTCTTGCCTGATTGCAATGATGAGGACTTCCAGGACTATGTTGAATAGAAGTGGTGATAGTGGACACCCTTGCCTAGTTCCTGATTTTAGGGAGAAAGCTTCAATTTTTCATTATCAAGCATTATGTTCTCCATGAGTTTGTCATATATAGCTTTTATTATTTTGAAGAATTTTCCTTCCACTCCCTCTTTCTTGAGGGCCTTCATCATAAATGGGTGTTGGACTCTGTCAAATGCTTTTCTTCATCAATTGATAAAATCATGTGATTTTAATATTTCTTTTTGTTAACAGAGTGGATTACATTGATTAACTTGTGGATGTTAAACCATCCTTGCTTTCCAGAGATGAATCCCACTTGATCTCAGTGGATTATTCTCTTAATATGTTGTTGGATTCAGTTAGCCAAGATTTTGTTGTGGATCTTTGCATCAATGTTCATCAGGGATATAGTTCTATAGTTTTCTTTTTTGGATGGAATCCTTTCATGGTTTGGGGATCAGCATGATATTAGTTTCATAAAATGTGTTTTGGAGTGTTCCCTCTTCTATTTCCTGGAAGAGTTTGAGGAGAATGGGTGTTAATTCTTCTTTGAGTGTTTTATAAAATTCATTCGTATAGCCATCTGGGCCTCAGCATTTGTTCTTGGGGTTTTCTTACTGTTTCAATTTCTGCACTAGTTATTAGCCTGTTAAGTTTATTTACTTCTTCTTTATATATATTTTTTATTTTTGTTTTTTTGCCTCCAGGGTTATTACTGGGGATCGGTGCCTGTACTATGAATCCACTGCTCCTGGAGGCCATTTTTTCTCTCTCTTTGCCATTGTTGTTTATCATTGTTGTTATTGTTGTTGTTACAGTTGTTGTTGGATAGGACAGAGAGAAATCGGGAGAGGATGGGAAGACAGAGGGGGAGAGAAAGACAGACACCTGCAGACCTGCTTCACAGTTTGTGATGTGACCCCCCCAGCAAGTGGGGAGCTGGGGGCTTGAACTGGGATCCTTATGCCAAAGGATCTTTGCACTTTGGCCATATGCACTTAATGCACTGCATTACAGCTCGACCCTCACTTCTTCTTCTGTCAAGGTTGGCTATTGGTATGATTCTAAGATTTGTTAATTCTTCTAAGTTGTTGAATTTATTTCCATATAGATGGCCATAGTAGTCTTACATGATCTTTTGTATTTCTGCCTCATCTGTTGCAATGTCTTCTCTTTCATTTCTGAGTGATATTACCATAGTGCTCTCTCTCTCTCTTTCCCCCCCTCTTTTCTCAGCTATTATGTCCTGTAGAATGCTTTCTTCCCCCTCCCTCTCCTTCCTCCTTTGGCAAACCAGTAATGCATAAATTACTTCTTTTCAAGTCATCCTCTATGTTGTTGTTTTCAGTATCTCTTAACCTCTTTTTGAGATCTCTTACTTCTTTTTTTTAATTTAATTTAATTTTATTTATTTATTCCCTTTTGTTGCCCTTGTTGTTTTATTGTTGTTGTTATTATTGTTGTTGTCGTTGTTGGATAGGACAGAGAGAAACAGAGAGAGGAGGGGAAGACAGAGAGGGGGAGAGAAAGATAGACACCTGCAGACCTGCTTCACCGCCTTTGAAGCGACTCCCCTGCAGGTGGGGAGCCGGGGTTCGAACCAGGATCCTTATGCCGGTCCTTGTGCTTTGCGCCACCTGCGCTTAACCCGCTGCGCTACAGCCCGACTCCCGATCTCTTACTTCTTAAGAAAGAAAACTAAGAAGTTTTCTCTAATTCATCCTCAATCTTGCTAGTTCTGTTTTTCTGCCTCACTTATTCTATTCTCGCTCCCCTCTGTTGTTTTCTGTAGCTCAGCTATTTTGTTACTCTGTTCTGGTACTACATTAGCTTGTTCAGCTAGTTGTGCTCTTAGCTCAGTTATTTCAGCTTTCAGCTCTCTAATGACCTCAAGATAGTCAGTGTTTTCTTACAGAGTCTCATGTGCTGTTTCCCCACTTCTGATGATCTTACTTTCGAACTCTTTCCTCACTCCTGTGAGTAATGTCTCAATTAGTGTTTGGATCTTGTCATCACAGCCCTTTGGGGGGTGTTTATCTGTGCTTTTGTCCGGGTTTATTTCTCTAATGTTTCTTCTTGGTTTATCCATTGTATATGGCATGTTATGAGGACCCTCTCTCATTACCATTCAGTTCACTAATCACATTTGCCTGGATTGGCTTGTCTTTGGTCAGGGAGAGGAGACCCAACTGCTGCTACTCTGTGCACTTTATTGATGGCCAGAAGGTGGTGCTATTGTGATCTCTATGCTTCTCTTGTTTGTATGATCTGTGGGGGGTGGGATGGGGTGGGGGGGCTGGTTGCTTTGGGCTGTCTTGTGGTCACAAATGCTGTTTTATGTCATGCCCTTGCCTTAAATTCGGAAGGCTAAAGCCCACCTGAATCAGAGGTTGAGAGTTTCTAAGCCCCTCTCCCTATTCTTCTGGCTCTAGGAACAACCTTCATTGCTTGCTGCACTCAAAGTGAAATCACCAAAATGGTACAGCTCAGCTCCATGCCGCCTGGAGCTCTCATCTGACTGTTCTTCAACCTGCACCCCTTTTGCCCAACCACACATGAGTGAGCACCACCTGAGGCGGCAGGTCTCTCAGCTGTAGATTATGACTTCAGTCGGGTCTCTTGCTTTAGTTATCTGTTGTTTTGGGAGGAGAGTCAATTAGATCCCAGTTATTCCATGACCGCGCCTCCCGGAAGTCTCTTTCTCTTAATGAATGTAGCTAATGGTTTATATATTTTATTCTTTCAAAGAACCAGCTCTTGTTTCCCCCAACACTGTTTATGGAAAGACTTTCCTTATTGTGTTGTAGACTACTGGGAGTGGAGTAGATGTCTTAAAGCTTTATTGGGCACGAGTACCACAGCACTGCATTACATGTAGTGCATTTTCCCCACCCAAAATGACTTTTGGTCTTGTTAGAGAAGTAAAGAAGACATATAAAAGAAATATATCATAGTATTTGCCATGCTTCAAAGTCAGTTATAACAGAGATCATGAAAGAGCATTGTGACTAATAGCTGACATGGTTCTAGGCAAATTTCCATGAATTAACAGAATCAGTCATATAAATAACTTTGGCATGACTAAATTGGCACACCAGCTTTGGCATTAAGAGGAAGATTCTTTTGCAGTTCAAAGGCTCTGTTGGAGGCAAGAGTCATTTACAAATGAACTTTCTTGCTTCTTTGTCTCAGAGAATTTTATACATGTAATGGGGTGGGAAATCCAGGATGTGTTTCCATGACAAAGAGATGGGGGACCTGAGACTACCTGGTGTCTCAGCTTCCTGGGTCATGACTTCCAAGATCATTACTGGCCTTCAGTGAATTCCCTTCTTTTAAATCAAAGCTTATAGGATGTCTTAACCTTTATTATTCTTAAGGGGCTAGATATCAGTAACAGAGTGGAGTTTTGTTTGCTCTGTTTGCTTTTGAGTTTCTGCTGTTACCTTTTTGAGTTACAGATTATGTTTTAGTATATTAACTTCCTAAGTCTAATTCATGTCACTTCAAGCCCCTCTAGGGTTATGTCACACAGCATTGTCCCTTTAAAACCACAGTTCTGAAGAAAATAAACAGGAATTTTATCTTGTAGGAAGCCATTCACAAGTCATTTACATTATACTTGAAAGTGATAAAAATAGGTCTGGAACTGTAAGTAAGGAACTTGGAATTAGAGGGATGTAGAATTCCTTCTGTTTTCTCAACTTAGTTTAGATTAGATTAAGAACACCTGCTTAGAAGCAATTTTTGACCCAGTTAAGTTTTGAAATCCCTCCTGAGCTAACTTTGTGTCTTGGCATGAGTGATTGATGTCTCCTGGGGCTAATGGCCCAGGCACTGTTCCTCAGAGTGGAATTACTTGGCCCAGAACAACATGTCTGTGAATAGTGATTGGTTGGATGACTGTGGGAGCACCTGCTTGTCAGATCCTCAGAATCCACATTTTCCTGTAGCTGTTTTATTCTCCGTCTGCTTGGCTCTCTCTGTTCAGCTAAAGTTAGTGAATGTACTCTCTTCTTTCTTTTTTCTTTTCTTTTCTTTTTTTAAAGATTATAACCTCTTGTTTACTTCCTAGGAACACAAAAGTGTTGTGGTTATGGTAGTTGGTTCTGTAGGGTAATTGATGTAGGGTTTGGACAGTCATGGGATGGAAAAATTTTAAGGACCATCAGGCTAGGGTCATGTTTCATCATCAATTTCTTAGAGGAATCATAATTATGAGTTCCTGGAATTAAGACTATGTTATCAGATTTAAACAGAACTACTTTTTTTTTCCTGTGTGCAGACTTTAATGATTTTTCAAAACATCGTGTAGATACTGTTTAAAGTTAGCTAAGTATATGCAGTGGTTGTGGCTTAGTAACAATGAATAGTTGAAACATTCATGACAACATAAAAGCCATGACAGAATCACCTCAGACCCTATGAGTACCAACAATCAAAGTGGTTTATACTAATATTGAATTACTGGTCTTTGATCATTTCAACCCTACCCAGTGATCAATGATCCATGAAATCTAAATGTCCAGATTTAGATCTGTACATCTAGATGTCAAGTCCTTCACCTGTGCTTCACACTTACAGACCTAGTTATCGCTAGAATTTCAAACTGGCTATCACAAAGGCACTTCTAAATCAGTCCAAAGTTCAGCTCACCTAGCCGTATTTATCAGAACAGAAATCTTCATCTGAAGTTATCTTCTCTACGGTTCACCACCTTGCCCAATCTGGGAAGTTAGGAGCTAACCTCCCCCCTCCCATACACCTTAATACACATTTAGTCAGTAAAGGTCATGTTCATACCTCATTTCTTGCCTTTATCCCTAAATAATTGTTGAGTCTTAACAATCTCCTGCCTCCTAAATATATCTTTTGTTCTCACTCTGTAAGAGTCTTTCTTTTCCTGACACACAAATATTGCAGCATTATGCTAAGAATCAAATCATGGCAGTTGTACCCATTATGAAATGACAAAAATCTAAAGTTTTATATGATTGACCTGGTCACTCAGCCATCTGGTTATTGCACCCCTGTCTAGCCTCTTCCACTGTGTTCTTACTTCTGCTGACCACAGCTCTCACACCTCCTGGAGCCTGGATGACTAGCATTATTGTGGCAGTTTGAAAAAATAGTCCTTAAAGTTATTAGGCCCCAATCCTTGAATCCTTATTTAGAAAATGAGTTCTCTGGGAGTATGGATTGACCTGTCAACGCCCATGTTCAGCGGGGAAGCAATGACAGAAGCCAGACCTTCCACCTTCTGCATCCCACAGTGACCCTGGGTCCATACTCCCAGAGGGATAAAGAATAGGAAAGCTGTGTGGAGTTGTACCCCTCTTATCCTATGGTTTTTGTCAGTGTTTCCTTTTTATAAATAAGAATAAAAAAAGAATAGGAAAGCTATCAGGAAAGGGGATGGGATACTGAGCTCTGGTGGAGCTGTACCTCTCTTATCCTGTGGTTTTGTCAGTGTTTCCTTTTTATAAATAAAAATAAAAAAAAGAAAATGAGGTCTTTGTTGATGTAACTAAGTTAATGATTCTTTTATTTATTTATTTTTGTCACCACGGTTATTGCAGGGGCTAAGTGCCAGTGCTATGAACCCACTGCCCCTGGTGGCCATTTTATTTGATAAGAGAAACAATTTTTTTCATTTTATTTGTTAAGAGACATTGGGGAGGGGGTACAGAGGAGAGAGAAATCTTCAGACCTGCTTCACTGCTTGTGAAGCCTCCTCCCTGCAGGTGGGAAGCAGGGGCTCAAACCCGGATCCTTGAATGGGTCTTTATGTGCGCTTAACCAGGTGTGCCACCGCCTAGGCGGCTCCTGGTTAATGACTGACACAGGAAAATTACCCTAAATTATTTGAGTATGCCTTGCATGTAGTCACATGTATCTTTATTAGAGACAGATTTTTACAGACCTAGATAAATGCCAAGATACTGACTTAAAAAACTGGAATAAAAGTCCACAATACAAGGAATTCTGGCAGTGGCCAGAAACTAGAAGCAAGGAACGAATTTTCCCGGGAGCCTCTGGAGAGTGTATAAGCTTCCTGGCACCTTGATCTTTGCCCAGCGATACAAATTCAGAACTTTTAAAGCTGTGAATAAATAAATAAACTTCTGTTCTTTTTTTAATAAAAAAAATTTTTTTTAAATTTATTTTCCCTTTTGTTGCCCTTGTTGTTTTTATTGTTGTTGTTGTTATTGATGTCCTTGTTGGATAGGTCAGAGAGAAATGTAGAGAGGAGGGGAAGACAGAGAGGGGGAGAGAAAGAGAGACACCTGCAGACCTGCTTCACCGCCTGTGAAGTGACTCCCCTGCAGGTGGGGGCTCGAACCGGGATCCTTCCTTCGGTCCTCGTGCTTTGTGACACATGCGCTTAATCTGCTGTGCTATCGCCCAACTCCCAACTTCTGTTCTTTTAAGTCACAAAGTTTATAGTAATTTGTTATAGCAGCCACACGGAAATACTACAATTGCTGTGCCTGTTATGTTTTGAACATATTTTTGCTCGTACATTATTGATAGCCTAGAATGCTTCTCCTCCATCTCTTTGCCTGAATTTTTGTCTTCAGAGCTTACTCCGGAACTGTTTCTGCCTCTGTGGCAAGCCAGAGCTCTTGTCACATTGTGTATGTACTGTGCCATTGTTTTCAACATCTCTGCATTTACAGTGGTTGTATGAGAGGCAGTAGCACACTGCAACAATGCTTAGGAATACAGATGGCCTTTAAATTCAGTTATGTCATTGTGATAACCTTGCTGGCTACCGCTCTAAACTGGTTTCCTTAGCTAAAATAGAACTAGTAACGACAGAATAATAACAAAACAGAACTAATAGCAATAGCTACCTTGGAAGTTGCTGGGAGTATTGTCGGCTGAACTGTGTGTGAGTGCTTAGTAAGTGCCAGCTGCTCCTAGAGGCCAGGACACTCATTGTTCCCAGGACAATCTCCCCGAAGGAAGGAAGGAAGGAAGGAAGGAAGGAAGGAAGGAAGGAAGGAAGGAAGGGTACCTTGGTGGTTGCTGCCAGGGCTTCACTACTCCAGGCCAGACTTTCCAGGTGGAAAGACACACACAGAGACAGAGAGGGAGACTGAAAGCCCCCAAACACCGGAGCCCCCCCAAGTGCAGTGGGGAAGAATCCGCCTGATGCGGCACTTCAGACAGAACAGCCACCCACCCTGATGAGCTAGCGCTCCAGCCAGCAAAGAGAGTGACTGTTCTTTCCCAGTTCCCATATCACTGTACTAAGGAAATACTCATCTGCAGTACTTTTCAGGGTCACTGGTGCATTCACACACTTCTTCAGTATATGCAGCAGTGTACAAGGATGACTGTCTCACACCCTGTACCTAGCTAATAGTTTCAGTGGTATTAGTATTTAGCAGACAGCTGAATAAATGTTCATGTCTTTACATCACTGTTTCCTTACCTGCAGCTCAAAATACCCAATATTGCCTTCATTTATACACCAAAACATGGCATTTTAATTTGGAAGTATAGATTTTTAATTTATGTATTTATAGATATCTTTAATCTGTAGAGCTATAGAGACTACAAAGACGAGAGCTATATCAGGCAGGCCATCAGAGGGACTTAAAAGAAAAAGTAATTTAAAATTTAGTTAAGGAAAAGCTATTCATGTGTGCAGCCCGTGTGCATGACTTTGCAACCTTAGAGGCCCAGAAGCAGAGCTGTTGAGCCATATTAGCAGCAGTGCTCAGGACTGCTCACCGCTGAAGACCGCCATCTGCCTCAAGCCCCATCTTTCTAGTGCTGTTTGACATTTCTAAAGGTCTAGAAAAAGGGAGTGACATCATTCTCTAAAACAATCTACTGTTGGAATCATCTTTGTGGAAATTCTCTTAAAAATAATAACGGTCATTTTTTCCCCTGAGAACACCAATGCGCTCTGTATTGCTGTGACTGCTGCTCAGAGGAGATGTAGTAGCTGAGATAAGGCTTTACCTGATTGCATTAGCTTAGAAGTGCAGACTGGTGACCGGAACAAAACTCTCTTCCTAACAGTGAGCATCTTCAAGTCTCCCTGATTGTTGGGGAAGGTTGGGCTGTAATGGAACAGGCTCCTTTAATATGCCACCTTGGGTTTATTTTCCTTCTCTCACTTCCTTTTCTTTCTTTTTAAAATTTTTTAAAAATTACCTTTACTTCTTTGGTAGAGCTAACCAGATATTGAGAGGGAAGGGGGAGTTCGAGAGAGAAAAAGACACCTGAAGACCTGCTTCACCCGCAAAGCTTTACCCCTGCAGGTGGGGACTGGGGACTTGAACCTGGGTCCTTGAGCATTATAATATGTGCACTTAAGCAGGTGTGCCACCACCTGGCTCCAGTAGTGGCATTTTTTTCTTTTTCTTTTAATTTATTTATAAAAAGGAAATATTGACAAAGCTATAGGATAAGAGGGGTACAGCTCCACACAATTCCCACCACCAGAACTCCATATCCCATCCCCTCCCCTGATAGCTTTCCTATTCTCTATCCCTCTGGGAGCATGGACCCAGGGTCATTGTGGGATGCAGAAGGTGGAAGGTCTGGCTTCTGTCATTGCTTCCCTGCTGAACATGGGCGTTGACAGGTGGATCCACACTCCCAGCCTGACTCTCTCTCCCTAGTGGGGCAGGGCTCTGGGGAAGCGGGGCTCCAGGACACATTGGTGGGGTTGTCTGCCCAGGGAAGTCTGGTCGGCATCATGCTGGCATCTGGAACTTGGTGGCTGAAAAGAGAGTTAGCATACAAAGCCAAATAAATTGTTGACTAATCATAAACCTAAAGGCTGGAATAGTGCAGATGAAGAGTTGGAAGGGGGGGAGTGTCTCCCTTTTGTAGGTAGCTAGTAGGCATATTTTAGTTATATTCCAAAGGGCCTGTGGCTATACTAGTTTTTTTTTTTTTCATTTTTTTTTGCCTGATGCTGAAATCTGATGCAGGTAAATCCAAGTTATTATCTGGGGAGATGATGTCATGGCTGGAAAAAGGACCAGAAAGCTGGATCAGGGAAGAGAGTAGCTCCCTAATATGGGAAAGGGGTATAAATATTGTTAACTGTAAACCCCATCAATTTGATGTGATCTGGGGCCCATATTCGGCTTAGGAGCCTGTGTGACCCAGTAGTGGCATTTTAAACTAATGACAGTAACTGATGCGGTAACAAGTGTTTTATCTGTGATGAAATTAGTAATTTTGAAAACATTTGCTATTTTCCTGCTAGGCATAGATGAATTTTTATATGATTGTCATTATTATCTTATTATTACTACTTTTATTGTCACCAAGGCTATCACTGGGGCTTGGTGCCAGGATGATCGATCTGTCTTTGCTGGCAGTCACTTTCTTTTTCTTCTATTTTTTCCGTAGAGAAAGAGAAGTTGAGGGGAATAAAAAGGGAGAATGAAAGGCAGGCGCCTGCAGCACTGCCTCACAGCCTGTGGGGCTTCCCTCCAGGTGGGGAATGAGGGACGGGTCCTGCTCCTTGTGGCAACATGCACCCTCTACCAGTGTTCCTCCCGTGCTTCCTCTGACTGGTTTCTTTGTTGTTGTTGTTGATCCCACAATTATGGAATTGCAGAGCAGTTTAATGATTAGAATTACACAAATTAAGTATAAGCTGCTGCAGTGATCTGAGTAAAATTATACTTCTCTGTGGCCTCCAGAATAAGACTTTGTTTGGAACTGAGTGAATGTACTTAGTGAATATGAGATCACGGTGGAGGAGAATGAATCCTAAATCCAATGTGACTGTGTCCTTTTAGCAAGAAGAGACAGAGAGACATGCGAAGGACGAAGGGTCATGAGGCAATGGGGACAGGAGACTGTGGTGAGACAGCCTGGCCAGGGAACGCCACGGATTGCTGTTACTGTGGGCTTCAGGGAGAAGAGTGTTCCATCGTAAACTTCCCGAGAGAGCAGGGGCCTGCTGACTCTGATTCGTAGCCTCCAGAACTGTTGTTTTTCGCCCAAACTTTGGTGGTTTATTATGATAATGCTAGAAAACTAATATACCTATATTTACTAAAATGGAAACACAACTGTTTATTCATACCAAGAATCAATTAAATGATTTATTTTGGCAAGGAAGTTTCTAGCTTAAATTTATTTCATAACTGGCCTTGTAACCTAATACTTCATTTTTCAGTTACCACACATCTTTTACACTGGTACCCTAAGCATCTACCAGCCACTTAAAGTGTTCATAGTTGACACTTAAAAATTTTGCTATGGGGAGTTGAGCAGTAGCACAGCGGGTGCTACACATGGTGCAAAGTGCAAGGACCGGCGTAAGGAGCCCGGTTCGAGCCCCCAGCTCCCCACCTGCAGGGGAGTCGCTTCACAAGCAGTGAAGCAGGTCTGCAGGTGTCTGTCTTTCTCTCCCCCTCTCTGTCTTCCCCTCCCCTCTCCATTCCTCTGTGTCCTATCCAACAACAATGACATCAATAACTACAACAATAAAACAAGGGCAACAAAAGGGAATACATAAATATTTTAAAAAATTTGCTATGATTTAGAAAGTTCTCTAAGATTAATGTAGTTATAGAAATGAAAGATTTTATGATGGCTTCTAGCACAATAAAAGATGAATTTTGTCAGTTGCACACAAAGTAGGTACTTGTTTCAAATTGATCTAATTTAGTGTGTTAAATAGGGACATTTAGATACTTTGAATTGATTTAAAATAGCTTACAGTATTTTGAGATTTTGAGAGTATTGTTTCACATCAGTGTAAATGGAAACAGGACTTAGCACACCCACTATAGAAACCCCAGTGTTATCTTCTCTGAAAGATCTTCTACATGCCTCCATCCCTTCCCCTTCTGGCCACCATCACTTTCAGAGTCCAAGATTCGTTTTGGTTATTATTTTATTTTTCCAAGTTCATTTTAGTTATTTATATGCCACATATGTGTGAGAACACACAGTAGTTGTCTTTGACTTCTTTATTTCTTTTACGTAGGCTAATTACCTTGTGCTCCATCCACATTTTGTCCTGAAAGTTATGTTGCCGTCTTTTCTGACGAAGGTCAAGCAGTATCCCACTGGAGAGTTTGCCCGTTTAAAATTGGGCAAACATTTTTTAATTTTCGAACCAGAGTAGTAACTAGGACTCAGTGCCTTCATAATTCCAGTGTTTCTGCTATATAAAGGGGATGTGTTAGAAGGTGGGGGATAAAGGGAGAGAGAGGGGTTACAGATACCGACAGCGCTACTCAACTGCCGGTGAAGCTTCCTCCTGTAGGTGGGGGCCCAGGGGCTTCAACTAGGGTCCTCGTGCTTGGTGACAGGTGCTGTACTGGGTGACTCTACCAGGGGCTTCAACTAGGGTCCTTGTGCTTGGTGACAGGTGCTGTACTGGGTGACTCTACCTAACTCTAAAATTAGATCAATTTACTTGAATTTTTTGCTTTGAATTAATATGTGGGATCCTATAGTTAAAAGATCAAACTGTAAATGTTTAACTAGACAATGACCATGCTAATTTAAATGAATGTAGTCCTGTATTTTCATAAGTGACTTCATACATTGTAGTATTGGCAGGTTTTCCTACTTCCTGACCAATAAATATTTTAAGATTTCAACATTTAAAATGAGGTACTTAGTTCATTAACTTTTGCTAGCAAAATAATTCATGAAACACACAGGCAGTTGTACCATTTTTCACATATTTTTTCAAATAACGCCTGGATACTCACTGGATTTAGTTATAATAACTGTAGCTACCTCAACAAGGGACATGCAGGTTAAGATTCTTCTGCTAGTCTATAACATTATAGTTTTTGAGATTTCTTAAAGTATTTCTAAATAAGTCAAATATTGCATAGAATCAGTTTTCAGTTTGTAGAATCTTTCCATTTGAAACTCATGGAGTTGTCGTATCATGTGAATGTGTGAGTCAGTTACTGACCTCCACGTCACAGGTGAATAGGACTGAGACTAATTGTTTCGTGACTTGACTTGCACAAGTGGTGAAGCTATTATCTGGACCTGAGTGTAGAACAGAATATCTCCTGTCCAGAACAGCAAATTGCT
The DNA here is from genome assembly GCF_950295315.1 of Erinaceus europaeus. Lineage (NCBI taxonomy): Eukaryota > Metazoa > Chordata > Mammalia > Eulipotyphla > Erinaceidae > Erinaceus > Erinaceus europaeus. The sequence continues at coordinate 132,522,407 of NC_080168.1, read as the reverse complement.
TTATCTAATTTTTCCTTTTTACCAGAGTACTACTAAACTCTGGTGTTGCTGGGGACTGAATGTGGGACCTTTGCTGCTTCAGGCATGAAGGTCTTTCTCCATAACTATGCTATATCCCTAATCTGATCTAGTTATTTTTTTAATACTTGTTTAAAGCCACTGGATTTTATATAAAGCCTTATCTTTTGGTTGCTGACTTCTGCTTATTAATCCTATAGCATTAAATTATTTTTCCTGATCTCAGTTTCATCTGTAGTAATCATAGCTCACTGTTACTTGTTATTGTGAGTTATTGACTCATTTACTTTTTTTTTAATATTTATTTTATTTATTTATTCCCTTTTGTTGCCCTTGTTGTTTTATTGTTGTAGTTATTATTGTTGTTGTCGTTGTTGGATAGGACAGAGAGAAATGGAGAGAGGAGGGGAAGACAGAGAGGAGGAGAGATAGACACCTGCAGACCTGCTTCACCGCCTGTGAAGCGACTCCCCTGCAGGTGGGGAGCCGGGGGCTCGAACAGGGATCCTTCCGCCGGTCCCTGCGCTTTGCGCCACGTGCGCTTAACCCGCTGCGCCACCGCCCGACTCCCTTATGATGAATTTTATACATGAGGAAAACAGGATGCAGAATTTTAAGAACTTGTCCAGGATCCACAGTTTAAAGAGACTGGTTCAGTGACCAAGCACAGACTCTAACTTCAAAGGTTTATTTTGTGCTACCTCTCTGTGAAGACAGAGATCACACCCACCATGCAGTCAGTGTTAGCATAAAGAATGATGCTTATTAGAGCTTTGTAAACTCGAAAAGACTAAAGAAAGGTGAGTTATTATGAGTAAGAGCTCTTTTTATTCGTAAGCCAAAGAGAAATGTCAGGGTAGGCAGCTTCCATCTAAGTTCTGTTGTGATTTAAATGCCATTGTTACTATCTAATCCTACTGGTATTCTTGAAATAATCTTTGTAACAAGATAAGCATCTTACTTAATTTAACAAACGAAGTATATAAGTTGCTGACTCAGTGCACTTGTGAGGGAAGAAGATGTCAAGTTGGTGGAGGGCGTGGTGTGCTGACGCCTATCATAGGGAGACAAACGTACACCTTGAAAGTAATAATCTCACAAATAATTTTTCCCCACAAAGTGACAATGAAAAAACTTATGTACAATTAGTTTAGCAATTCATGTTTTTTTAAAATTCTTGGATCAGATGTTTCTTTTTAATCATTTATCTATTTAATAAAGACAAAGAAATTGAGAGGGGAGAGGGTGCTTGAAAGGGAGAGAGCCACCTGCAACCCTGCTTCTTGGCTCACTAAGCTCTGCACCTGCAGTATCTGCATGGTAACATGCACACCATTGCCTGGACCTATGTTTTTAAAATCCTTGACCTCTTGATTTAATTTAAGGCTCACTTGTTAAAGTCATTTGGCATATTTAAGTCTAGTACTTACATGATTTTTAGGCACTTAAGAGCCATTATTTTGCTGTATATGGTGCTTATTGCAGACAGTAGATGTTCCTTTTTGATGCCCATTTCATTAAGAAGATGAATTTAGGTCTTCTTCATACATTATTTTACTGGTCTCTGAGAGCCAAAGTTAATGTCTGTTTTTCTAAACATTTCTTTATTGGGGTAATAATAGTTTATAGTTGACTGTAAAAAACAATAGTTCATACATGCATAACATATCCCAGTTTTCCACATAATTTAAAAATGTTTTTATTATCTTTATTTATTTATGGGATAGAGATTGTCGGAAATCAAGGGAAGGGGGAGAGAGAAAGGGAGAGAGACAGGGAGATACCTGCAGCACTGTTTCACCACTTGCAAAGCTTTCCCCTTATAAGTGGGGACCAGAGACTCAAACCTGGGTCACTGCACACTGTAGCAGTGACCTGCTCTTTCTCCTGTCATCCACATTTACTTCTGTTCAGTTTATTTATTAGACTGATCTTATCGGGGTGTTGTTGGCACACGTGCATACTTCCCCATTCCCCAGCATAGGTATCCGCAGTACACTTTCACTTCCAGCTTCGTTCCTTCTCTCTGCCCATACCTGACCCCTCTGCCAGAGTCCTTTGCTTTTGCAGTAAACCATATCCAGCCCAAGTTTCACCTTATGGTTTCCACTTTTGTCACTGTTTTCTAAGTTCCACCTGTAAATGAGGTCTCTGGCATTTGTCCTCTGTTTGGCTCTTGTCATTTGATATGATTCCTTAGAGATTCAAGATGAGGCAAAGCAGATGGCTTCACCATTTAATACAGTTACAGAGTAAGTCTGGGGGGCTGGGGGAGGAGTGAGGCCCTGGAACAGGATGGCAGAGGAGAACCTAGTGGGGGTCGTATTGTTATGTGGAAAACTGGAAAAGTTACACGTGTGCAAACTCTTGTATTTACTTTTGACTGCAAAACATTAATCCCCCAATTAAAAAAGAAACAGCTGCAAAGCATCTCATTGTGCATGTGTAGCATGGGCTTCTTAGGCACTCACCTGCTAGTGGTTCTCTGGGTTGCTTTCAAGTTTGGGCTGTTACAAATTGTATGGCTATGAACACAAGTGCAAAGAGATCTCTCTGGATGGGTATTTTTACACTCTTTGGATAAATTTCTAGGAGAGAAATTGCAGGGTCATAGAGTAGGTCCCTGTCTAGTGTTCTGAGAAGTTTTTAGTTTGTTTTCCAAAGGAGCTGGATCAATTTACATTCCCACCAGCAGTGTGGAAGGGCTCCTTTCCCCCCATATCCTTGGAAGCATTTGTTGTTTCTGTCATTTTAAATGTTGTCTCCATTTGCAGCTCTCTGATAACTAATGACTCTGAGCGCTGTTTCATGTCTGCAGGCTCTCAGGGCCTATTGTTTAGTGAAGGTTATGTCCATGTCCTCAACCATTGCTATCGGGGTTATGTTTTTATTGCTGATTTTGACGAGTCCTTTAAATATTTTGTCTGTCAGGCCTTCATCTGTTGTATTGTGTGTAAAGAACTCCCATTCTGACAGGTGTCTTTATGCTTTGGTGATGATTCCCTTTGTGTGCAGGCATTTTTTAGTTTGATGTAGTCCCCTGGTTTATTATTTTTTCCTTTTTCCTTTGCTCTTGAATTCGAGCCTCTGAAGACATTTCCAAAGCAGACAATGTGAAGTGTTCTACCAGTGTAAACTGTATTATAAAAGACTTTCTGATCAAGAAAAAAAAAGAAAATTAATTTTTTAAAGATTTTATTTATTTATTAATGAGAAAAATAGGAGGAGAGAGAAAGAGCCAGACATCACTCTGGTACATGTGCTGCCGGAGATTGAACTCAGGACCTCATGCTTGAGAGTCCGGTGCTTTATCCACTGTGCCTCCTCCCAGAACACTTTTTTTTAGCAAGCAAGCATTTGCGGGGGGTGGGGGGGGAAGAGGGGAACTGGCACATGTTTCCCCAACATTTAAAAAGTTTGTCACACATTATTACAACAAAGAATTGAGGAGACAGCATTATTTTCAGGAGTTTTAAATTTTATTTGGGAAAACTGTGAACATTCACATGTTAGGCCAAGAGAGAGAGAGAGACAGAGGCAGAGCTAGTACTCACATACTGACCTGGACAGACCAAAGAAAATTAATTTTATGTATATTTGATTTCCAGCTTTATACAGGTCAGTTCATAGAAGTTCATACTGTTCATACAAGTAAGTATCTTCTTTGAAATGAGGAGTAGATAGAGTTGAGGATAGATAGTATTGAATTCCTTCACTACCCAGTAGTGAGTTCCAATCTGTTCGCTCCTATTTGGCGTTTTTCATGACTAGACCATTCACATTTACTTTCTAATGGCAATAGCTGTCCTGCCTGAGAAGATGGCTCAGAATCACACCTCTTAAGCTGTTTGGAATAGACTACTTTCCTTGTTTAGGTTAAACTTCTGGGATATTTCTAAACACAGGATGTGGATGAAATGAACAGAGCTAAAAAATCTCCCACTGAAGAAAGTCAATATTAAATATATGGAGGAGAGTCAGTCTGAAAGTACTGTGTTGTACTTACTCACAGAAGTTATTGGGCAATGTGAATATACTTCCAGTAAACTTGAGTGTTAGTTTGAGTGACTGTGTCTGTTAGGAGGGCACGTGTTCAGCCTGTGTGGGAGAGTGAGACCCCAGCTCTCACTAGCATGCACTCTGCCCACTGTGCTCATGGCAGCACCACTGCTGTGCCACTCCTGAGATGCAGGTCTGGATGGCGAGAGCACAGAACTACTCACCCTGGAAATGGAGAGCAGGGTGTTAAATGCGTTTATGAACTTAATAGTGATCAGAATACTGTGAGTTGAGGCACTGCCACTCCTCCCCCTTTTTAAAGACAGAGAGGAAGAGGGAGGGAGGGAAGAAGGGAGGAGAAGAGGGAAGGAGGGAGAGGGTGAAGGTGAGGGAGAGGGAGAGGGGGAGGGACAGGGAGAGGGAGAGGGGGAGGGAGAGGGAGAGGGAGAGGGAGAGGGAGAGGGTGAGGGAGAGGGTGAGGGAGAGGGAGAGGGAGAGGGTGAGGGAGAGGGTGAGGGAGAGGGAGAGGGAGAGGGAGAGGGTGAGGGAGAGGGTGAGGTAGAGGGTGAGGGAGAGGGAGAGGGAGAGGGAGAGGGAGAGGGTGAGGGTGAGGGTGAGGGAGAGGGAGAGGGAGAGGGAGAGGGAGAGGGTGAGGGTGAGGGAGAGGGTGAGGGAGAGGGTGAGGGAGAGGGTGAGGGAGAGGGTGAGGGTGAGGGAGAGGGGGAGGGAGAGGGAGAGGGAGAGGGAGAGGGTGAGGGAGAGGGAGAGGGAGAGGGAGAGGGAGAGGGTGAGGGAGAGGGTGAGGGAGAGGGTGAGGGAGAGGGTGAGGGTGAGGGAGAGGGGGAGGGAGAGGGAGAGGGAGAGGGAGAGGGTGAGGGAGAGGGAGAGGGAGAGGGTGAGGGTGAGGGGGAGGGGGAGGGAGAGGGAGAGGGAGGAGAGGGAGAGGGAGAGAGTGAAAGTGAGGGTGAGGGAGAGGGAGAGGGAGGAGAGGGAGAGGGAGAGAGCACAGCACTAAAGCTTTCTTCAGCACTGTGGGTGCTGGGCTCACACCTGGATCCCATGGTGGAGCACATCCAAGTGAGCTATTTCACTGGCTCCACTGCTACCCTCTTAGGAGTTATCCACACAAAGGGTCGGTCCATAGCACAGCGGGTTAAGGGCGTGAGCTCAAAGCACAAGGATCAGCAGAAGGACCTGCAGGGGAGTCGCTTCCCAGGCAGTGAAGCAGGTCTGCAGGTGTCTGTCTGTCTCTCCCCCTCTGTCTTGCCCTCCTCTCTCCATTTCTCTCTGTCCTATCCAACAAGGACAACATCAATAACAACAACAACAATAACTACAGCAATAAAAAAACAATAAGGGCAACAAAAGGGAAAATAAATACATAAAAAATTTTTTAAAAAGTTATCCACACTGAGGAAATGAGATTCTTCTAGAGCTGTTTGTTGTTGGGTTGCTGAATGGTTTTGAGTGATTTTTGCAATATGAAAGGATGGCTCACAAAACATTTTATTTGTCAGAGTGGATAATTACTTTAATCAACACAAAATATAGGAAAATAAGATTTTTTTGATGTCTGAAAACTGTAGACATGGTTAATTTGTCCATGTGAATGTTCCTGCCCTTCTCCATCCGGAAAGGATTCGAAACATGTGTTTCTAAGATTTTAAGAGCATATCTAGCAGTGGATTCATAGTGCTGGCACCAGGCCCCCACCATAACCCTGACGGCAATTAAAAAAGAAAAGAAAAAACAGATTTTAGATACACAGTGTTGCATCAATACTGTGGAAGATACAAAAATAAGGAGAAGATAGAATTTAAAATTTAGAAAGAAGTAACACACATGTTTAAAATAGAGCACCGAATTTGTAGTAATCTCTTCAGTACAGAGATACTTCAAAGTAAGAAAATAAACATGTAGATTCAGTGTGGTCTCTAGAAAGCCAGTGATATGAAATCTACTGTTTTCAAAATATTATTTTTCTTATTTCCATGAAAATACATGTTCATTGAAGAAAATCCAAGGGGGAAAGAAGCCTATTTGTAAACTATTAATCCTGAAAGTAGCTTTCATGTTTGTTTCTATCAGTTGAGCTAACATCATTGCTTTCACCTTGTAGACATTTCCTCCAGTGTTCCTAAGTCACTTTACCTGGCTAGTTCTCGCTCAGCTTTAGATATTTTATGAAGGGTACTTTTGGGGCCGGGTGGTGGCACATCAGGTTGAGTGCACAAGTACAATGTGCAAGAGCACGCATCAAGACCTAAGCCTCCCCCACAGAGGAAAGCGCTGTAAGCGGTGAGGCAGGGCTAAAGGTGTCTCCCTGTCTCTCTTGCTGTCTACCTCCCCCTTCCCTCTCAATTTCTGCCTGTCTCTATTCAATAAATTAAAGTAAAAATAATTTTTAAAAAGGGGACTTTCGGGCCTAGGTGGTGGTGCACCTGGTTGAGTGCCCATGCTACAATGCACAAGGACCTGCTTTCGAGCCCCCGGTCCCCACCTGCAGTGGGAAAGCTTGGCAAGTGGTGAAGCAGTGCTGCAGGTCTCTCTCCCTCTCTCCCTCTCCCTCTCCCTCTCCCTCTCCCTCTCCCTCTCCCTCTCCCTCTCCCTCTCCCTCTCCCTCTCCTCACCCTCTCCCTCTCCCTCATCCTCACCCTCTCCCTCACCCTCACCCTCACCCTCACCCTCACCCTCACCCTCTTCCTCTTTAGCTTCCCTCCTCCTCTCAATTTCTGGCTGTCTCTATCCAATAAATAAAAAGAATAAAAATATAAAAAAGATATACTAAAATCAATAAATAAAATATCACTAAAAAAGGACTTTCCTTCAGCAAAGTTTTTAAACTTTCTCAATTATTTGACATTCAACTAATAATATATTCCTGTTCTATCTCCCCTGCCCTGAAGTTATCTTTTTAAGTCTTTATTTGTAGTATTACCAACATATAAAATGACATTTCACTAAGGGATATTTTAGGTAATTCCACTGGGTTTTGAAACTAGCAATGGGAGTTCCCTAAGGAGTGAGCAAAGACACTGAAGTGGGAATGGTAAAGGAGGCAGTAAATGCATATGTAATACTGTGGGGTGAAGAATCATGGTGTTGGTAAATGCTAAATGAGGGAATTTCAGTTTTTTAAAATATTTATGTTTATTTATTATTGGATAAAGGAGAGAGAGAAATTGAGAGGGGAGGAGAGATAGAATAGGAGAGAGACAGAGAGACACCTGCAGCCCTGCTTCACCACTCTTGAAATTTCCCCCTGCAGATGGGGACCAGAGGCTTGAACCTGGGTCCTTGTGCACTGTAATGTGTGTACTCAACCAGGTGTACCACTGCCTGGCCCTGGGAATTTCAATTATTTCTAAAATAGGTACTTGAAACCATTATAAGATCTAGAAGGAGAGAAAAAAAATTGGCCTCTAGAAGTGCTTGACACAAATTAGTAACTTGGTGACCTTAAGAACCTATTTCTCACAACCAAACTTGAGAGACTAGAACAGAAATAGGAGAAACACAAAGTAGAACTTGGACTGAGTTTAGTGTATTGCACCAAAGCAAAGGACTCTGGGGAAAGAAGGGGTTGAGGGTGGGTGCCAGTGCCAGTCCCTGTTCAGGCGCCAGATGCCAGGCTAGCTTCGTGGGCAGGAGACAGATGACCGACCAGGGACTCATGGCTGAGCTGGGAAGCAGTGCCATGCTGGCTTTATCCATCTGCATTTATACTCTCCAGGAACGAAGTGGTAGGGTATAAAAATGGTGTGACTAGGAGAGGGGGCGGAGCGAAAAGAGAGTGCAAAACAGTGGGATTAAACCAGTGCCCTGCAGGCAGGGCGGGTGTCAGGTAAAACAGTGATGATGTAAATAGACCACAGCGTTAAGCAATGCCGGGGAACCTGACGTGATGATCAAAACAGAAGGTCTTAGAAGCAGAATTAGAAGCAGACCAACAGGTAGGGGCTTTGGGGTCCTGACACATGATGGTGGAAAGAAACCTAGGTTGGGGGTGAGAGTGTATTGGAGACACCTATCATAGTGAAATAAGAAACTGTACCCATATGTATCTGTATTTCTGTATTGTTAACCATCAACCTCTCAAGAGAAGAGAAGAGGAGAGAAGAGAGGAGAAGAGAAGAGAGAATCAATCATATCTCTTAATTTTTAGCTGTGTTCTCTGTATGTAGCCTCATCTATTGATGAGACTTTCTTGTTCCATTTTTTGGGTTCTTTGTCATAAAATGCTTAACCATGTATGTGTGGTTTTTATCTCTATACTCTAACCTATAATAATCTTGGCGTGCTTTTTAATTCTAATCCCATAGTGCTTTAACTACTGTCACCTAATGATATAGTTGGAAACAAGACAGTGTACTATTCAGTTTTATTTTTATCTCTTTCTAGGATTATATGTACTATTTTTTTTGTGTGTTTTGTATTTAAAAATACATTTTATGATTTTTTTCTCTCTTTAAAGAAGGCTTTTTTTTTTGTTTGTTTTTTTACAAAGAGATATCATCATGTTAAGTGAAATAAAGCAGAGGAAGACAAGTGCTGGGTGATCTGAGACTTGAGAAGCAAACCAAACGGGACTAGCATGGTAAAACTTTAATTAGACGAGGCGTTGACTCTGTCTTCTACCAATAGCTTCTTACAGTTTTCAGTGTGCAGGTCCTTTACTTCTTTGAGTAAGTTTAGTCCTAGGTATGTGACTTAAATGGGGTTGTTTGTCTGATGTCTGTCTCTGCTACTTTGTTGCTTGTATTCAGAGATACAAGTAATAATAATGTGATAGTTAAATAGCCTGCCACTTTGCCATAGTTGCTCATTATTCCTAAAAGGCTTTGGAACTTTCTGCGTACAGTGTTATGTAATCTTCAAATAGTGATTCATTCTTTTAATTTTAAATTATATTTATTTATTTATTTGTTGGATAGAGACAACCAGACATTAAGAGGGGGTGGGAGAGAGAGAGGAAGAGAGAGAGACACCTGTAGACCTGCTTCACCACTCTCATAGATTTCCCCTAAAGGTGGGGACTGGGGGCTCAAACCTGGGTCCTTAAGCATTGAAATATGTGTGCTCAACCAGGCGCACCACCACCCGGCCCCTTAAATAGGAGGGTTTCTTTCTTCCTTCCTTTCTTTCTTTCTTTCTTTCTTTCTTTCTTTCTTTCTTTCTTTCTTTCTTTCTCTATCTCTATTCCTCTCTCTCTCTGTCTCTCGCCTTCCTCCCTCCCTCCTTTCCTCTCACCTTCCTCCCTCCCTCCCTTCTTTTCTTCCTTACTTCCTTTCTTCTTATTGCCACCCGGTCTGACAGAGGGAAACTGAGAAGGGAGGGAGACAGAGAGAAGGGGAGGAAGATGGACACCTGCAGACCTGCTTCACCGCTTGTGATACCTTCCCCATGCAGGTGGGGAGCGGGGGTTCACACCCGGGTCCTTACACCAGGTAATATGTGCACTTAAGTGGGTGTACCACCTCCCACCTGCCCATTTTATTTACCAATTTGTTTATTTTTTGTAACTATTGAAAAAAATCTAATTGTTCATGTTAGAACTTCCAACACTATGTTGAGTTCTAGTGACAAGAATGGATATCATTGTTTTCTGAGAAAATTTTGAGTTTTCACCAGGTAGTGTGAGGTTTGCGATAGGCTTTTCATAGATGGTATGGGTTGTTTGAGGCATCTTTCTTTGATACTCATTTTATGTGAGAGAATACGGTGTTTTTAACTTCAGTATCATGCTATTGAGAAAATGTTGATCTATTGGATGGATGTTGTTACAAGGGCATGTTTCCCACTGCCCCAAGACTAGTGCCAGGACACTTCTCCCTCCCCCAGTCCTCATGCAGTCCCCATAGGGACTGAGATCCCAGCCTGCTGCTAATGCTCCTTCTTCCTCCCCCAAGTCTGCTGCAGTGGGCTCAGCTCATTGAGGACTCACCTTGTTTTGACCTTGCCTTTTTTTCTTTCTTAGATCACATCTCTGAATAAGATCATCTGGCATTTGTCCGCCTTTTGGCTTAATCTGTTCTAACATGCGTCCAAGATTGTTCCTCCATAGTGTGGCCAAGGTGAATCTGTCCCCTTTGCCTACAACTGTGCAGTATTCCACTGGGCCCTTGTGCCATAGCTGAACCATCCATCTTCTGTGGGACACTTGGGCCGTTTCCTGGTGTTGGCTCGGATAAGCGGCACTGCTCTAACTGGGGCTGTGCAGATATTGGGGTGAAGAGGAATTGCTGGGTCATATGGCAAGCTGCTTTTTAATGTTTGCTGGAACCTCTAAACTGTGTCCCCAGGGGCTACATTAATCTGCACTCTTGCCAACAGATAGAAAGCTTCTCCTCTCTGCATCCTTGCTGTTTTCATCCTTCTTCTCATAAAAGGACATAGAATCAAATTGGGAATGTACTGGAGTGTTTAAATACGTCCAGTTGGTATTGGGGAACATGAAGAGACTTTACTGCGCAGTGAGTCTCCTAATCTTACCCACCAGACTTTGTGATAAATAGGCGAGGGAGTACAAGCCACGGAATCTAGGAGACATGGAAAAAGACATGGTGAATATAAAATTTTATTTAGTTACTTTAAAATAATCAACAAGAGTTTGTGCTAGTACCAAATTTAAGGTGAGCTTGGAGCAGAGAAAACCTAGCAGCAGGCTGTGTTCTCTGCTGACCACTAATTCATGGAAACTGAGTCACGGATTCATGGAAAATCTTGGTTTCATTTATGAATTTTCCAGCACTTATGAAAGTGCTGGAAAATTCAGTGTCACTTGTACCATCTTTGGGAAAAGTAATTGAAAACATACTGAGTTGTCCTGAAGTACAATCTTTATGTGTAAAAGATTAATTTTGTTCTCTAAATACAAATTTCTAGCTTTTAGCTATTAATCACCATGAAATTTCTGAGTTCAAAGTTCCCATTTGAAAGAAGGGAAGATCGATAGTTTCCATCTGTAGAATTTGAATGAATCTTGGGCATTAATCATGTGAATTTATATTGAATAAGTAGGCAGCTTATTAATTCTAAGAGTGTTTAGCTCAAAGCATTTTATGTGCTCTATAATTTGTCTTAAAGACTTAGTAATGCATTCCCTGTTTCTCTTATTTCCAGAACTAAAACCTTGATATTTGTTCTATTATATTAACTTTACTTTGTTTCATTCTATGTACCCTTATTATTTAAAGACTTTCTCCACAACAGGGATAGGAAATACATTAGAGGATTTGACCCACTGTGTCTTGGACATTTAGGTGAAGAGTCTTTAGCCCCAAGCATCCCCTCTCTTTGAATAGGAAATACATTAGAGCATTTGACCTGCTGTGTCTTGGACATTTAGGTGAAGAGTCTTTAGCCCCAAGCATTCCCTCTCTTTAGATTCTACTGCCTTTCCTCTCGTGACTCTTGCCTTAGCTACTTGACTGGATGACTTTATCCTTTCACTTTCTAAAAGGAACAATTCTGTTCCTCTGACTCAACTCTTTCCCTCTCTAGATCTTTGCCCTCAACTATAGATCCCATTTTAAACCATGGGTAGAATCATCATGCACTAAAAATGTCTCAAGTAAGACTTCCTGTAATTTCCTTTAAATTGAGTTAAATTATCACAATGTACCACTTCAGATCCCATTAGCATTTTCTGTCTTGCTACTTTTTATGTCATTGCTACTACCCTCATTTCGGACCCATTTTTCTCTCTGCTGATATTATAAATATATTTCAGAGAGGTTTAAGACACACTCACATGTCACACACACAGACATACATACACATTCACACACATCCTCACACATACACACACAAACCTACACACACATCACTCACACACACATCACACACATACATACACCACTCATACATCACACACACATATTCACACATACACCACACTCACACACATCACACTCTTATTACTCACACACACATACTCACACTCACACACACCACACTCATACATCATACACACACATATTCACATACAGACCACACACACACATCACACTTTTATCACTCACACACACATACTCACACACACACACTCACATACACACACACCACACTTATACATCATATAACACATATTCACATACACACCACACTCACACACATACATTGCCGGGATAGCCTGAGGGTGCTTCTTCCCGAGCAAGTGCTCTCTGGGTTGGAGAGAACTTGACTGGAGCCAACCTAGGCTGCCGCGTGGGAGAGGGATCAGGAACTCGTGCCCGGCTAACATCGCGGGAGAGAGACTCTGGAACTCTCGGAGCCGCAAGGCAATCCCATGTGTGTTTAATTAGAAGAGCAGCTGTATTTATAGTCACCAATTAGGGTGGAGACAGGATGTGACATAGAGAGGGTGGAGCCAAAAGAGACTGGTGGAAAACAGAGTGTGACTAGGAGAGGAGGCGGAGCAAAAAGAGAGTGCAAACCAGTGAGATTAAACCAGTGCCCTGCAGGCAGGGTGGTTCTCAGGTAACAGGTTATGTAAATAGACCGCAGCCTTAAGTAGGGGGAATCTGGCGTACTGCCCAACAACACATCACACTCACACTCTTATTACTCATACACACATACACACACATCACACTCACAGACACATCACACTCACACACATAACACACACACACACTCACACACCACACTCATACATCACACACACACATATTCACATATACACCACAATCACACACATCACACTTTTATCACTCACACACACATACTCTCACACACACATACACACAGCACACTCATACATCATACACACACATAATCACATACACACCACACTCACACACATCACACTCTTATCACTCATACAGACATACACAGCACACTCACACACATCACACTGACATACTACACACACACACACACACACACACACACTCACCCACATATACACACACATACCCCACTCCTGAAAATAAACTGAGAACCATATAAATCATTGTAAAAGGACACTTCCTACATCTTAGTAGTAACAAGCATCGGAAAACCATCCCATTTGTAATGTTTGATCACCAGAAACCTTTTTAGACTTTCACTTCCCTCAGTTTCAGTGTGATGGTTATACATTTACTTCTCTTTTTTGTAAATAATATTCATACAGACAACCTTTTCCAGTATATGACCTGGTGTCAGATTTCGATGTTAAGATGTGTGATTATCAACTTGCACTTTTGGCCTCCTCAGTGTCAGTGTGACCCTAGAGAAGACTTGCTCAAGCATACTGGGAGCCCCTTCATGAATTGGCGGTAGCCTCTCCCCATGAAGCAGGTGGTAAGAAGTAAGTAGTGAGAATGGTACAAGATCTTCATCATCTGCTCTGCCATTTGCCTTACTACTTTTTCCATTTCTATTCAAAGACCCTAATTTTAAAACATTATTTGCAATAGTAACAACTTAGAGTACAATCAAAATCCTTTCAATAGCAAAAGGATATAGGATAGTGCTTTGAAATACTAGAATTTCAAACAAAATTATTCAAATTTAAAATTTCTTTGTGTATTTAACCGTATTGTTAGTTCTATATGCTTGTGACCTAAAATTAGGTTCTGGCATTCTTTTCTGGATAAATTGTTGAATGTCTAATTTACCACTCTATTCTGTTTGTGTGTTTTTCCTGCCCTGCCTGTTGCTTTGAATTATTATTTCTTGCAATATTGAATATTTAATTATTATTTCTTCTAAAATGAGCGCCATTATGAAAAAAAAATGAAGGAAGCTAAATTCTTTAAGAGATTTTTTATTTTAATTTTTATTTATAAAATGGAAACATTGACAAGACTATAGGAGAAGAGAGGTACAATTGCACACAATACCCACCCCCAGAACTCTGTATCCCATCCCCTCCCCTGATATCTTTCCTATTCTTTATCCCTCTGGGAGTATGGACCTAGGATCACTGTGGGATACAGAAGGTGGGAGGTCTGGCTTCTGTAATTGCTTCCCCAATGAACATGGGTGTTGACAGGTTGATCCATACTCCCAGTCTGCCTCTCTCTTTTCCTAGTGGGGAAGGGCTCTGGGGAGGCAGGGGTCCAGGACACATTGGTGAGGTCATCTGTCCGGGGAAGTCTGGCTGGCATCTTGGTAGCATCTGTAACTTGGTGGTTGAAAAGCATTAAGATATAAAGTAGAACAAATTGCTAATAATCAGGAACCTAAAGGCAAGAATATTGCAGTTGAGGATTTGGGGGTCTCCATTTTGGAAAAAGCTAGGAGGTCTATTTTAGGTTTATTCGAAGGGGTCCATTACTTTACTAGTTTTTGCCTCAGCCTGACAGCTAATGTGCTGGTGGACCAAGGTTATTGTTTGGGGAGATGGTGTCATAGTTGGAAAAAGGACTAGAAAGCTGGATCAGAGAAGAGAGTGGCTCCCAAATATGGGGAAAGTGTATACATATTGTTAACTGTCAGCCCCATCAATTTGATCTGGGGCCCATATTCAGCACAGGAGCCTGTGTGACCTCTGCATCCCTGTAGGTCTGAGCTCACAGTCTGTGGTCACGGCCAGGAACATTCCAGGCTGCACTCATTTCCTCGGGTAGTAGGTAGAGTATGCTATCCAACCTCCCTTCAGAGAATGGAACATTCCCTATCATTGTTGATCCACATTGAGGGTAAGATCTGATAGGGGCCCACAGAGGGGTCCACTATGTTGTTCCTGATGGAGATGAGCAGTGACAGTGGAGAGAGGGATCTGCTAGAGGTCTAGGCCCATCATGTCTGTGTGGGAATCCCGGGACTCCCTTGACTAAGGCCCCAGGTGATGGCCTGGTAGTGACTAAAGAGTCATCAGTAAAGTGTGCCAGTCTCTTGCCTTAAGAGATTTTTATACTTGTCATTGCTGGGGCTTTACTACTCTTAAGGTGTCTCTTTCTGATAGGAAGAGAAAGACTGGGACAGAGAGCGAGAGAGAGGGAAAGACACCATCCCACTGAAGTGCTCTCCAGTGTAATCAGGGCTAGACTCACGCACCATGGATTGTGGACATTGCAAAGAAGGCATTCCAGCCAGGTGAACTATTTTTTAAAAAATATTTATTTATTTATTTATTTATTATTGGATAGAGACAGAGAGGATTTGAGGGGGGAAAAGGAGATAGACAGGAAGAGAGACAGACACCTGCAGTCCTGCTTCGCCACTCTCAAAGCTTTCCCCCTGCAAGTGGGGACTGGGGGCTTGAACCCGGGTCCTTGTGCCCTGTAATTTGTGCGCTTAGCCAGATGTGCCAGCACTTAGCCACCTGGCCCCCAGGTGAACTATTTTTGCAACCCAAAGAAGCAGAGTTTTAAGAAAGACTTATTTATTTATTTATGATAGAGAAGGAGAAATCGAGAGAGAAAGGAGGTTGAGAAGTAAAAAGAGAGGCACCTCCAGCCCTGCTTCACCAATTGTGAAGCCCCACCTCACAGATGGGGTCCAGGGGCTTGAACCCTGGTCCTGGTACATGGTAACCTGGGCACTCCACCAGGTTCCCCACCACCCAGCTCCAGAGTAGGATTTTTCTCTTGGTTTTTGTCAGGGAAGTTGGGAGTTACTTTTGAAGGATGATTTGTATACCAACGAGCATTGTGCACCGAGGTTACCCTGAAGACATGGAGCCAGTGCTGTGCGCTCAGACCTGCACTGCGCCTGCCTCACTGGCTAAAGTTCTGTGACCCCAACCGGTTCTCGTTCACTTACTTGCAATACAATGCTTGAGATGTCGCTGCTTCAGATGTCCTCCCTAAAATGATCTAGAGGACTGTCAGGGTCTCTGGCGGGGTGGTCTCCAGGGGAAAGGTAACGGATCAGTTCTTTCTCGCTCGCGACAGAGACGGCACAAAATAAAAGACACCGGGGAGAGTTGCAGTGTGCTCAGATCTCAGATCTCAAGTCTCAGGTCTCCCATCTCGTTTATTAGCAGGTGGACATGAGTTAAATAGAAAACCAAACAAAGGGAATTATTGAAATATGTCAGAAATTACAGGTTTCTTAAAGATCAGCTTGCCCCTATGGTAGGAGGCTGGTATGACAGGAATTGATGAGATACAAAACAGTTATTCTCCATGACACAAGCAACTTAATTATCCAAAGGTATTTGAGAGAAGCATAGGGGTTAAACCAGTAGGGTGAGACAGACAGAAGATGGATATCAAAAGGCCATATAGTTTGGAATTTCTCTTGTCTGGGGTCTGAGGTGTAAGATGGGGTGTGTGATAAGGTGTGTTCTCTGTGATCAGAAGGTAAGGTGACTTTGAGTGAGTGAATCTTAAAGTAGGCGGCCATGTGGCCTGCAGTTAATAGGGAGAAGTATTGGGGTTTCTGTGGGCCTGAGAGTCAAGAAGGAAAGAACTAAGTCTGAGCTTCTCCCCTTTGCTCACCTCGGTTGAGAGAGACTCACCAAGAGGGTATCTTCTCAGACCTCCATCCAAGGACGGGGGAGTTCTCCCTAAGCACTGTCAGGCTCACACATAGTCCCAACAGAGGACCAGCATGAGAGCTCAGGGGCAGGCACCTGTGCTGCCTTGCACGAGCTGAGCTCCAGCTTGGACCCCACCATGCTGCAGAGAATGTTGGCTCTGTGGCGTCTTTTCCTCTGTCTCTCGGTC
This sequence comes from Erinaceus europaeus, assembly GCF_950295315.1. Lineage (NCBI taxonomy): Eukaryota > Metazoa > Chordata > Mammalia > Eulipotyphla > Erinaceidae > Erinaceus > Erinaceus europaeus. The sequence continues at coordinate 132,505,785 of NC_080168.1, read as the reverse complement.
TCCACCTGGGGACATCTGCCTGGAGCAGGGGAACGCTAGCTATGGACATAAATAAACGTTTGTTCCTTCATGGTGAACCAGCAGTGATGCGAACTGCCGAGGGAGCCAAATGGCATTGACCAGAGAAAGACTTTCTGACTGTTTATGATTTATGTGATTTTATAATTTGTTTCAGAGTCATTTGCTCTGAAATATTCATTACTGGAGTACTTCTAAAGGGAAAACAGGCTTGATCATGAAGTTATGTTATACTAGGGAAACTAGGTGTCATGTGTTTCCAACCATTACCATTTATTAAGTTTCAGACACTGCATTGTACCTTGTGCCGTGCTTCCTGCAAATGTTAACTCCTTATACTAAAGCCTCTTCCCCATCCTAAGCTCAAAAATTGCTTTGAAGAAAAGAAATGGCAGTTTGTATATTTCACTTATATTTGTTCTCTCATCAGGATTTTTACTTACTCAGCTCTGATTCTAAGAATAATCAAGCCCCCCAAACAATTATATTTTGGTTGTAGAAATTAATGCTGCAATTCCAGAGCTGATACATATATAATGCAAATTACTGGTATAATATTATAGTAGACAATGTGTATTGTGCTTTTTCTTCCATCCTTAAATCTTATAACATTTGATTTATGACAAAGCACTATTTTTGGTAAGCATCTCATTCTGTAATTGGGTGTGATTTTGAAAACCTTTATATAAGTCAAATAATGGATTAGAGATACCAAAAGACTTGAAGTATTTTGCATTAATAATCTGGTGAGTGTTGACAAGGATACACTACATATTTTTTCACCCAATTATATTTTATTAAAAAATCCTTTATCCATATACACAAAAATAATTTATCTCATTGTATTTCATAGGCTATTTTAAACGTTTAGTTTGTGCATATACCTTAGGTTAGAGTATCACCACTGGTCTGTTGAGGTGTCCACCATCTGATTCATCTGAATAGGCTCCCTGTGTGTGCTGGCTGTCAATCCACTCCTGACCCAAGCCCCAGCATTCTTTGATGTTCACTTTCACTGTAGTTTCACATTTCCTAGATTTGCACAGTAATGTGCTTGAATCTCCTTCTCTATAAGTTTTCCCTTCTTGTTGCTAAGCAGCGCTACTTTTTATGGCACAGTTTGCTTCTTGATTAACTGGTTGATGGGCACTTGGATGTTTTTGTCTAATGTGAAAAAAAATTACTTTGGATACTCGAGTTCAAGTTTCTGCACAGACAAATTAGCCTTCACATTTCTTATATTGATACTTTAGATTACTGAGTATTATTGTAAGCATATATTAAGCTTTATAAGAAACTGCTAAGTTATTTTTCCAAAGTAATTGTATATTTTACATTGGGTGTCAGGAATGTAGAAAGTTCCAGTTGATTGAAAGCCTTCCAATGATTCGTTGTCATTTTCTTATTTTTGGCCATGTTAAAACATGTGTTATGGTCTGCCATTTGCATTTCCCAAGTGACACATACTTCTAATAATCTTTTTCTGTAATTGCTATTCACATTAATTGTCTTTGATAAACAGCTAATTAAAATGTTTTGACCATTCCATTAAGATCAGATGATTTATTATTCAGTTCTAAGAATTCCTTATGTGCTATATAAAAGTGATTTGTAAAATATACATTTCACAGGGCCCTAAAAATACCTCCCTTAGTGTAGTTCTTTGTCATGGGCTTGACCTAGCCTTGAGTTTGGCCTCAACTTCATTGGAAGAAGCTTTGGTGTTGTGATGTTCTGTACACCTCCTCTTCTTTCTTTCTCACTCTCTCCCATTATCTCTCTCTCTATCTTAAAAAAAGTCATCTTGAGCAGCCTTTTTTAAGATAAAGAGAGAGATAAAGGGAGAGAGAGAGAGAGAAAAAAAGAGAGATTCTCATGGTCAGCGGGGAAGCAATGACAGAAGCCAGACCTTCCACCTTCTGCATCCCACAGTGACCCTGGGTCCATGCTCCCAGAGGGACAGAGAATGGGAAAGCTGTCAGGGGATATGGAACTCTGGTGGTGGGAACTGTGTGGAATTGTGCTGTGGTTATCTTACAGTCTTGACTATATTTTTATTTTATGAATAAATTCATAGCAATGAAAAATATTCATCCTATAGTGGTGAAGCTCTGGGGATGTCAACAACAACAACAAATACAAAGATATATTTTAAACAAATATTTAATCCAAGTTTATAGCTTGACTTTAATTTTCTTTTTAAAAATTTTTATTTATAAAAAGGAAACACTGGGGGTCGGGCGGTGGCGCAGTGGGTTAAGCGCACGTGGTGCAAAGCGCAGGGACCGGGGTAAGGATCCCGGTTCGAGCCCCCGGCTTCCCACCTGCAGGGGATTCGCTTCACGGGCGGTGAAGCAGGTCTGCAGGTGTCTGTCTTTCTCTCCCCTCTCTCTCTGTCTTCCCCTCCTCTCTCCATTTCTCTCTGTCCTATCCAACAACAAAGCAACGTCAACAATGGCAATAATAACCGCAACGAGGCTGCAATTACTAGGGCAACGAAAAAGGGGGAAAAATGGCCTCCAGGAGCGGTGGATTCATGGCGCAGGCACGAGCCCAGCAATAACCCTGGAGGAAAAAAACAAAAAGGAAACACTGACAAAACCATAGGATAAGAGGGGTACAACTCCACACAGTTCCCACCACCAGAACTCTGTATCCCATCCCTTCCCCTCAATAGGTTTCCTATTTATTCCTCTGGGAGTATGGACTCAGGGTCATTATGGGGAGCAGAAGGTGGGAGTTCTGGCTTCTGTAATTGCTTCTCCATTGAACATGGGTGTTGGCAGGTCGATCCATACTCCAGCCTGCCTCTCTCTTGTCCTAGTGGGGTGGGATTCTGGGGAATCAGAGCTCCAGGACACATTGATGGGGTAGTCTGTCCAGGAAAGTCTGATTGGCATCATGGTAGCATCTGGAACCTGGTGGCTGAAAAGAGAGTTAACATACAAAGCCAAACAAGTTGTTGACTAATAATAAACCTAAAGGCTGGAGTAGTGCAGATGAAGAGTTGGAAGGGTCTGTTTTGTAGATAGCTAATAGTCATATTTTAGTTATATTCCAAAGGGCCTGTGGCTATACTTTTTTTTTTTCCCTGAGCCTGAAATCTGAAATGCAGGTGGATCCAAGTTATTGTCTGGGGAGATGATATCATGGCTGGACAAAGGACTAGAAAGCTGGATCAGGGAAGAGAGTAGCTCCCAAATATGGGAAAGGGGTATAAATATCATTGACTGTAAACCCCATCAATTTGATGTCATTTGGGGCCCATATTCAGCTTAGGAGCCTGTGTGACCTCTGCATCTCTGTAGCTCTGAGCTCACATTCTGTGGTCATGAGTAGGAACATTCCAAGCTGCTCCAATATCAGGACCCATCTTCCTCAGGTGTGGCATAGAGTATGTTGTCCATCCTCCCTTCAGTGGATGGAATATTCTCTACCATTGTTAATCCAAATTGAGGGCAAGGCCCTAGGGGGCCCCACAAAGGGGTCTGTTTTGTTGTTCCCCATAGAGATGACCGGTAACAATGGAGAGAATGGTTTATTCGAGGTCTAGGCCCATCATGTCTGGGAATCTCATGGCTCCCCAAATAGGGCCTCAGCTGATGGGGTGGCCTGATAGTGACTAAAGAGTCATCATGAAAGTATGCCAGTCTCTTGCCCTTATTCAGCTTTTGCAGTCCTTGCTTTGATAAGGTTAGTTTTGGAGTGAGTGAGATAACTGTAATAGGAAGTAGGTGAGGAGGGTATCTTAAGTCTAAGTAGACACTATTTCATTATGCACTTTATACTGTCTCACAAAAGACTATTGTGTACTTTTGCTTTCAAGTATATATTTTGCCCTAATTTTATGGATACATGTGAACATATGCTCTATATTATGGGACCTGGTCTATATCTAGGTTTTGGGACTTTATTAGAAAGTGACCACCTGGAATGGAATTAGAAAATCCTATGAAAGGAAAGGTCTCACTTGAGTAATGAGGCTGAAGGGTTGACATTCCATGCCTGACGTCTCTGGGCACAGTCTGAAATGAAGCATGCTGAGGTGGTACTCGTTGTGTTGATTATGTTGGGATTGGCGTATGCAATATCATTTGGTATGACTTAAGAGAAGTATGCAGGAAAGTGAGCCTCATCCTAGAGGTTTCAGAACAGGGGGAAATAATAGGCTCTATAGACGAACTGGGAAGTTCCTGCTGTCTTAGGGTTTAAGAAGGCAATAGATAGTTATTACTGTAATCATATTATTTGGCAATTGAGTTAACTTTGAAAAATCCAGTTTGCTATTTGTTATGCACATCACCATAATTTGTGTCCTTTGACATTATTTGTATGTGGCTGTGCCACCGGTTGCTTCTGTTCTCCCTACTCTAAGCTTTTAAAGAGTCAGCATATCAAAACTCATCCTATGGTCTGTGCATTAAAAAGTTTGAGACATTCAATCAATTTTCCCCCTCTCATATTAATTGAATAGTGATTTATATGACTACAAATTAATAGGTGTGTACATAAACACCATTTCTACCACCTAAACACTGTGTCCCATCCCATCCCCCCCAACCCCTGAAGCTGAACATCTATCCTCTCCCTCAACCCAGTGTTTTTACTTTGGTGCCCAACTCCAAATTCAGTCAAATCCTTCTTTGAGTTTCCCTTTCTATTATTCTTTTTCAACTTCTGTTTATGAGTGGGATCATCCCATACTCGTCTTTCTGACTTAGCTCACTTAATATAATTTCTTCTAGCTCCATCCAAGATGGGTTGGTAAAGGTGAGTTCATTGTTCTTAATTGCTGTGTAGTATTCCATTGTGTATATATACTACAGCTTTCTCAGCCATTCATCTGTTGTTGGGCACATGGGGTGCTTCCATGTTTTAGCTACAATGAATTGTGATGCTTTGAACATAGAAGTACACACATCTTTTTGGTTGGGTATTATGGGGTCCTTGGAGTATATCCCCAGGAGAGGAATTACTGGGTCATATGGAAGGTCCATGTCTAGCCTTGTGAAAGTTCTTCAGACTACTCTCCACAGAGGTTGGACCAATGTACATTCCCACCAGCAGTGCAGGAGTGTTCCTCTGTCTCCACAGCCTCTGCAGCATTTGTTGCTGCTGTCCTTTTTGATGTATGCCATTTCACAGGGGTGAGTTGGTATCTCAATGTTGTCTTTATTTCCATTTCTCTGACAATCTGTGACCTGGAGCAATTTTTCATGTGTTTGTTAGCCTTTTGGGTCTCTTCTGTAGTGAATATTTTGTTAATATCCTCTGCTCGTTTTTGGATGGGGTCGTTTGCTTTTTTGTTGTTAAGTTTGCTGAGCTCTTTGTGTATTTTGGTTATTAGTCTCCTGTCTAATGTATGGCATGTGAAGATCTCCTCCCATTCTGTGAGGGGTCTCTTTATTTTTGCGATAGTTTCTTTGGCTGTGCAGAAGCTTTTCAATTTGATGTAGTCCCATTGGTTTGTTTCTGCTTTAGTCTTCCTTGTAATTGGGTTTGTATCAAAAAATATCTTTGAGATTTAGGTGGGAAAGTGTTCCACCGATGTTTTCCTGTATTTCATAGTTTCTGGTCTAACATCCAGCTCCGTAATCTATTTGGAGTTGATTTTTGTTTCCGGTGAGATAAAGTGGTTCAATTTCATTCAACTGCATGTTTCAACCCAGTTTTCTCAGCACCATTTATTGAAGAGAGCCTCCTTTCTCCATTCAATACTTTGGGAACCCTTATAAAGATTAGATGTCCATAGGTGTGGGGTTTAGTTCCAGGCTTTCAATTCTGTTCCACTGGTCTGTGAGCCTATTTTGGTTCCAATCCCAGGCTGTTTTGAAGATGATGGCCTTATAATATACTTTCAGATCTGGGACTGTGATGCCTCCATTTCTCTTTCTTTTTCTCAAACTGTTTTGGTAATTTGAGGTGTTTTCTGGTTCCAGATAAATGATTATAGTTTTTTATTAGTCTCTTAATGAAAATTGGTAAAACTTTTATGGGTATCACATTAAATTTGTATGTGACTCAGGGGAGAGTCTTCATTTGTGATGATATTAATTCTTCCAATCCATGAGCATGGGATGTCTTTCCATTTCTTGGTATCAGTTTCTATTTCTTTGAATAATGAAGCATAGTTTTCAGTATATAAGTTATTTCTTTGGTCAGGTTTATTACTAGGTATGTTATTGATTTTGCTGCAACAGTGAATGGAAGTGATTTTTGGATGTCTTCTTCAGATTTAGTGTTTGCATAAAGAAATGCCACTGATTTTTGTACACTGATTTTGTAGTCTGCCATGTTGCTATATTGCCTAATAACTTCCAGTATTTTTCTGCTGGAGTCTTTAGATTTTTCTATGTATACTATCATATCATCTGCAAATAGTGAGAGCTTGACTTCTTCCCTTTCAGTCAGTATTCATTTGATTTCTTTCTCTTGCCTGATTGCTATGGCAAGAACTTCTAGTACTACGTTGAAGGGTAAATAGTGATAATGGACAGCCCTGACTAGTCCCCAGTCTGAGGGGGAATGCTTTCAGCTTCTGTCCGTTGAGTATGATGTTGGGTGTAGGTTTTGCTATATATGGATTCCACTATCTTGAGTAATTTCCCATCTGTTCTCATTTTTTGTAGTGTTTTGGGCATGAATGTTTGTTGGATTTTGTCAAAGGCTTTCTCTGCATCTATTGAGATAATCATGTGGTGTTTGGTTTTGCTTTTATTGATGCGGTAAATGACATTGATTGACTTACATACGTTAAACCAGCCTAGCATTCCTGGGATAAATCCCACTTAGTCATAATGAACAATCTTTTTGATATACTGCTGTATCTGGTTGGTCAGGATCTTGTTTAATATTTTGGCATCTATGTTCATCAGAGACATTGGTCTGTAGTTTTCCCTTTTTTGTTGTTGTCTCTATCTGCCTTTGATATCAGGGTGATGTTGGCTTCATAGAAGGTGGGAGTGTTCCTGTTTCTTTGATCTTGTGGAAGAGCTTTGGAAGTATAGGTATTAACTGTTTCCTGAAGGTTCTGTAGAATTTGTTTGTAAAGCCATCTGATTCAGGACTTTTGTTCTTGGGAAGATTCTTAATAACTGCTTCAGTTTCTTTGTGATAGGTACATTTAGGTGTTGTAGTTTTTCTTGGTTCAGTTTTGGAAAGGCATGTTTCTAGGAATTCTTCCATTTCTTCCAAATTCTCTAGCTTGGTCGTGTATAGTGCTTCATAGAAGTTTTGCATGATTTTCTGGATTTCTGTCGTGTCAGTTATGATATCCTCTCTATTGTTTACAGTTCTATTTATCTGAGTCTTCTTCCCCCCCTTTTGTTTAGAGAGTCTGGCTAGGGGTTTGTCAATCTTGTTTAATTTTTCAAAGAACCAACATTTGGCTTCATTGATTTTTTGTGTGGTTCTCTGTGGGACTATGTGAAAGCTTGGTAGAGCTTAGGGGAGCTCTCCCATCCTCGGATGGAGGTCTAGAAAGACACCCCACTTGTTAGCCTCTCTCCTTATAGAGATGAGCCAAGAGGGAAAAGTCTCCCAGACTCAGTTTCTCCTTGTTAGTCTCTCAAGCTCACAGAAAGCCTACAGGCCTCTCACACTTAGTTTCCCCTGCTAGCAGCAGGCCAAATGGCTGCCTGCTTTAGGGTTCACTCAAAGTTCACACATCCACTTCACCTTTTGATCACAAAGGAGAACACACTCTATCATACACCCCCAATATCAGGCAGTGAAAACCCCAAATCCTATGTCCTTGTGTTCTTTGATATCTGTGATTTACATCAAGTTTTGTTTTTCTTCTTCTCTACCTCACCTTACTGGTTTAACCCCTATGCTTCTTCAAATGCCTTTGGATAATTAACTTGCCTGCATCATGGAGACTAATTATTTTGACCTTTAGGTATCGCATCAATTCTTGTCATACCCGCCCCCTACCATAGGGGCAAGCTGACCTTTAAGAAACCTGTAATTTCTGACATGTGTGAAAAATGTCTTTGTTTAACTCTATATAAGCCTGTACCCATCTCCAAATAAATGAATGTTCGTACCAGAATATTCCCTGATGCCTCTTTCTGAGTCGCGTGGTCCCTAGAACTGGCGAGGGGGGGTTGAAGGCTTATCCCCTGGTTGGAGCCACTCCATGTGAGCACCGGTAGTTCTGTTATTTTCAATGTTGTTTATTTCTGCTCTAATTTTCAGTGATTTCCATCCTTCTGGTTGCTTTAGGGTTCCTTGTTCCTCTTCCTCTAAGTCCTTAAGACATGTAGTGAGGTCATTTATTTGGGCTTTTTTTTTTTTTTTTGTTCTCTAATGTGTGATTGTATGGCTGTGAGTTTCCCTCCCAGTACTGCTTTAGCTGTGTCCCAAATTTTTGATAGCTTGTGTCTTCATTTTTATTTGTTTCCAGTAACATTTGAATTTCTTGCTTGAGTGCCTCTCTGACCCAGCAGTTCTTAAGCAGCATGTTGTTGAGTTTCCAAATTCTGTGACTTTTAGTAATTTTTTGTTTGTTTTTGAATGTTAGCTTTCCTCCACTGTGGTCTGAGAAAATACTTGTGGTGATTTCAGCACTCTTGCATTTGTTGATACTGTTTTTGTGGCCTAACATGTGGTCTATCCTTGAGGATTTGCTGTGTGGATTTTAAAAGAATGTGTATTCCTGTTTTGGGGGGTGAAGGACTCTGAAAATGCCCAGGAGGTCTAGTCTGCCCATCTCTTCATTTAATTCTCTTGTTTCTTTGTTGATTCTCTGCTACATTGATGTGTCTAAGTGTGAGAGTGAGGTGTAGAAGTCTTCCACTCTTATTGTATTAGTACTTATGAATTTTTGTAGTTCTTTCAGTAGGTGTTTGATGTATTTAGATGGTTCCTCATTGGGTGCACAGATGTAATAATTGTTAAATCTTCTTGGTTGATTGATCCTCTAATAATTATGTAATGGCTTTGTATATCTTTTATTCTTTTATTTAATTTAAAGTCTATTGTGTCAGAGATGAATAATAAAATAATATAGGGTAAAAAAATCCCTAACAGTCAGTCTGCTGCTTGTCCTGCTCCAGATTGGCTGCAGGCAGCCTGAGTGAAGACAGCCAATTATAAGAAGTATCAAAAAAAAAAAAAAAAAACCCTCCAGGTAGCCTTTCCCAGGCAGGGCTGAGGCTCTGATGGGTCAGGTATTTTGTCACTCCAATAGAGCTCCAGCCACCTAAAAAAAGAGAAGGAAAACAAAAGAAAAAAGGCTTGGGCTTGGAATGACACCCACCCGTTGACTGCCATGAATCTTGGTAAAGAAAATAATTCAGCAGGAAGCTGCTAGGAGTGGCTGGCCAGCCCCTGGGGGCTGGTTTTGGGGTGGGGGGCGGTGAGTTCAGAATAACCAAGCCAGAGGTTTTCCTTTCTTTGTCCTTTTGGTCTGTTTGCCAGCCCAAGAGTGGGTTCTCGGACTCTTTTTTGGTGTCACCCTGACCACCCCTTGTTCTCCCTCCTACTGGCGGCCCAGAATCCTACACTGCCAGAGAATCCCATGTGGTAAGCTGTTGCTTTTTGGAGCTCACATCAAGTGTTGCTTCCAACTTGCCATTTGGGTTCTCTGCCCTCATCTTCACGCTTTTGATCCATTGTTTCTGACACTGCCTGGGACTCTAGTACAATAGTGAACAGAATTTTTGAGAGTGAATATCCTTGAATTTTCCCCAGTCTTGTTTGTTTGTTTGGTAGTGGTTGGCCTTGAACCTGCATTACACACATGGCAAAGCAGTGCATTACCCAAGTGAGCTATTTTCTCAGCCCTCCCAGGCTTGTAGGGAAGAAAATATTGTTGTTGTGTATATGATCTCTTGTGTAGAACATTTCTTTCTTTCTTTTTTTTCCTCCAGGGTTATTGGTGGGGCTCTGTAGCTACACGATGAATCCACTGCTCCTGGAGGCCACTTTTCCCATTTTTGTTGCCCTTGTTGTTGTTATTGTTGGTTAGGATAGAGAGAGAGGAAGAGAACACAGAGGGGGAAAGAAAGATGGACACCTGCAGACCTGTTTCACTGCCAGTGAAGTGACCTCCCTGCAGGTGCGGAGCCGGGGGCTCGAACTGGGATCCTTACACTGGTCCTTGTGCTTTGCGCCATGTGCACTTAACCCGCTGCTACTGCTTGTCTTCTTATGTATGACATTTAATTGATGTCTTTTGTCATGCTGAAAAAATTTCTTCTTCCTAGACTGCTGAGAAGTTTTATACTGATGTCTATGAATTTTTTAAAATGCTTTTCTACATCCATTCAAATGATTACTGGTTTATTCCCCCCCTCCCCATCTTTGGCTGTCTCCTGTATCTTGACTGTTTCTGGATGAATGTCTAACAGAAAAAGTGAGAGAGAGAGGCAAAGGGAGGATGGAGAGAGAATGTGTGTGTGTATGAGGAGGAGACAGAGACCACAGCACTGAAACTTACTTCAGTTTGGTGGGGGCCAGACTTGAACCCCTGGATTATATGCAAAGCTGCACACAACCTAAGTAAGCTATTTTGTCAGCTGGCTTTTCTCTTAACGTCTTGTTATGTCATGAATTGATTTAAATGCTAAGTCTCACACTGCCAAGAATAAACCATACTTTATGATAGCGTACGGTCCTCCCTTTTTAAATTTTGTCATCCCTAAATCCTCACCATCCTAGGTTGACTTTTCAGACAGAGATGGAGAAGGGAGGAGGATTAGGTTGCAACCCCAAGGCTTCCCCCACCCAGTGTAGTTTGGGCTGGCCTCAACCTGGTTGGCTGGCCTCTTCTCTTTTTATGTTGCTGTGTGCTGTTTGCTAGAAGTAGTTTAAAGCTGCTGTATATGCATTAGTGCAGGGTATTGGTCTGTTTCTTTTAATATCATCACTTGTTTTTGGTAGTTATATAACAATGACTTTTTTCTTTGTCATCTCTGGGAGGTATATATTTATTTGTCTGTATATATCCAGAAGCAAGCAGATTTTCAGATTTACTATTGGGCAACTGAGGTGGTTTTTTTTTTTTTAATGCCTTAATACGCTTTATTCTTAGAACAGTTTAAGATGCACCGCAGAATTGAACAGAAGGCTGGGCCAGTATCATGGGGCTGGCTGCCTTTAAATTATCTGGCTGCCAAGGTCCCATGATTTTTTATTTATAAAATGGAAATAATGACAAGATCATAGAATAAGAAGGGTACAATTCCACACAGTTCTCACTACCAGAGTTCCATGTCCCATCCCCTCCATTGGAAGCTTCCCTGTTCTTTATCCCTCTGAGAGTCTGGATCAAAGATCTTTATGGGGAGCAGAAGGTGGAAGGTCTGGCTTCTGTCATTGCTTCTCTGCTGGACATGGGTGTTGGCAGGTGGATCCACACCCCCAGCCTGTTTTTATCTTTCCTTAGTGGGGCAGGGCTTTGGGGAGGTGAGGTTCTAGGACACATTGGTGAGGTCATCTGCCTAGAGAAGTAAGGATGGCATTACGGTAGCATCTGCAGCTTGGTGGCTGAAAACGCATTAAAAATAAAGCAGAACAACATGTTTAATCATCAGGAACCTAAAGGTAAGAATAGAGCGGATGAGATTTGGGGTCTCTGCCTTGCTTCCTGAGGTGACTTGTTTAGTCTCACCAGGGCCTTTGCTGACTTGGTTCACAGTTCTCTTTACAATTCCCCTATCCAAACAGCTTAGAAAAAACATTTGGCAACAAAACTATGCCTATTCTGAACTGTCTTGAGGACACTTGGAGTCTCCATATTTTGAAATATACCTATTATCTGGGAACACGCATATTATTTTGCAGCTGAAATGTCAATGCTTTTGGTTATGAGGTGCTAGGACAGACCCCGCTGGCAGTGGTATATGATACAATGCATGCAATCATGCCACCTTCTGAAGAATCCAAACAAAAGCTGAGTGACGCAACACTTCTGGCCTTGGGAAGGCCATTAAGGAAAGTGGAGGTGAAGTTCAAGGTCAAATGTGCTTTGGCTCTCTCTGGGCAGGCTGCAAGGCTGATCAGTTACACATCAGCTCATGACTTCTGTGTTTGAGAGCCTTAAAATGGTATCTTAGCACTTGTTAATAGATGATTTGTACATTAAGAAAAAGAAAAAGAATTGAACAGAAGGCATAGAAATTCTCCTATAATCCCTGTCCACACATACAGATAGCTTCCACTACACTCAGCACCCACACCAGAGTGTTTCATGGTGTGGGTGCTGAGGATAGTGGTGTGTTTCATGGAAATGGTGGTCTTACATTGACACACATCACTGTTCCTTAAAATCTACAGTTTATCCTAGGGGGTCACCCTTGGTGTTTTATATTTTATAGGTTTGGAAAAAGTAATGGTATGTATTTTCTTTTTTAACTTTTCTTTTCTTCTTCTGAGAACTGTTCAGCTCTAGTTTATGGTGGTATTGAACCTGGGACTTTGGGCCTCTGGTATGAGGGTCTCTTTGCGTAACCATTGTACCTTCTCTCCACCCTGTATTTTCCATTATAAGGCTATACAGTATAGTCCCATTCTCCTAAAACTTTTCCATGCTTTACCTGTGTATCAGTCCCACCCAGCCCTTGTCAACCAGTCATTTTCTTGCTGTCTCTATAGTTCTGTCTACTTCTGTAATGCCATAGAGTTGGAATTATTCAGCATGTTGCCCTCCCATATTGGCTTTTGTACATTATAGTATGCATTTAAGTTTTCTTAATGTTTTATCACTGCTTGATAGCTTAATTTAAGGACCAAGTGATATGTCATTTTTCTTTTATTTTTTAATATCTATTTATTTTCCCTTCTGTTGCCCTTGTTGTTTTTATTTATTGTTGTTGTAGTTATTGTTGTTATTGATGTCGTCATTGTTGGATCGGACAGAGAGAAATGGAGAGAGGAGGGAAACACAGAGAGGGGAGAGAAAGACAGACACCTGCAGACCTGCTTCACCACCTGTGAAGCGACTCCCCTGCAGATGGGGACCCGGGGGCTAGAACTGGGATCCTTATTCCGGTCCTTGCGCTTTGTGCCATGTGCGCTTAACCTGCTGAGCTACTGTCTGACTCTTGATATTTCATTTGTCTATCTCCCACTGTGTGCATGTCTCTTTCATCCAAATAATTAGTGGTGACTTATGCTTTTGTTCACTAATCCTTTCTTAAATAAAAAATTTAAAAATAAAAATAAATAAATAAATAAAAATAAAAATGGGCTTCAAAAAAAAATAATAATTAGTGGTGGCTGGGCAGTGGTGCACCTGGTAGAGCACACATGTTGCCATGTGCAGGGAGTGGGGTTGAAGTCCCTGGCCTGCAGCTACAGGGGGGAAGCTTTGCTAGCTGTGGAGCAGGGTTCAGCCATTTCTCTTTTTCTCTTCCACTCTTTTCCTCTCTGTTTCTCTTGCTCTTGATCAGAAAAAAGTAAGGTAAAAATGGTCATGGGAAATGATGGAGTTAATACAGTTGCTAAACTCAAGCAATAACCCTGGTGGCAAAATTAATGAAGTAAATCTACAAATCTTCCTTTGTCCGGTGGGCCAGAGCTTATCCACTCATCAACTGAAGAGCATCTTGGTTTCTTCCAAGCTGTAGTAATTATAAATAAAGTGGCTATGCACACCTGTTTGTATGTTTTTGTTTAGATATGAGTGTTTTGAATTCCCTTGAATGAATGTCAAGGAGCATAGTGGTATGGTAAGAACATGCATAACTTTTTAAAGAAACTGTCAAACTGCCTTGCAAAGTGGCAGCCCCACTTTGCATCCCTACCAGCAGGGACTGAGCGTCCCTGCTACTACTCTGTCTCCTCACTAGCATCTGCTGCTGCCTTACTTCTGCAGTTTGTCGTGCTAGCAGGTGAGTGGTGGCTGAAGTCAGCTCACCAGTCTTCTTCATGCATTTTCCCTTTGATGTTACTTCTTAAATGTCACCACCAAACTCACCTAAGGCTTCTCCTCTCTGTATCTTCTAGGAGTTTATCTTCTTAATCTTTCTCTCTGTATTGGATAGCTCTTCTTGATCTTCTTTGCATTATATCATAGGGTTAGATGATTATTGAAACTGTCGAGTTTTTGTGAGAAAAAACTTCTCCTGAAAGATGGTGTTCATAAAGTGTTGGGTCAAACACTTCAAGTGCATGGGGTTCAGAATTCAGAATGACCTTCAAGTGTAGAACACAAAGACAGGAGTGTGTGTGTGTGTGTGTGTGTGTGTGTGTGTGTGTGTGTATAGTATATTTGGATCCTCCTGTGTTTCTCAGAACAGCATATTTAAAATAAGCATCTGAGAGCTGGACAGAAATAAACCACTTTACACAGTCTGGATACTTGAGTCAGACACTACCTTCTCTTATTGTGATTCTGACTTGACTCTTAATCACTATGTGTATATATATGTTTGTTTTGCACAAACCTTGAAAAGCCTGGATGGCACCAGTTGTTGCATTTTCAGGAGCTTTTTTAAGGCTTGAGGGGGAAGAAAGGTGGGTTGTGGACATGTTTTAACAACTCCCATGCATTGTTTTCAAAGAAAATTAGGAACTTTCACATTTAAAAACTGAAATGATTTGCTACTGAGTATATAATATAATCACAATTTGAACATAAGGTACACAGAATAGTAGTGTATTAACATGAGGAGAAAACCTCAGCATCTCAAAGTAACATTTTAAATTTGAAATGTCTTATGTTTTGCTTTCAAGGGAAATCTCTGTAATTTTTAATGCTAAATTTGAGAACTACTGGCCAATATACCTATAAGCTCCATTTGCCTGCTTGGAAAATATGAATTTTTCCATCTTTTGATATATATATATATTTTTGCTTAACATAACCAGAATAGAATTTAGGTATATTACTAATCCTGTTTTGAAAGATATATTATTATGCATATCTTAAAACTGAGCATTATATGTTCTTCTGTCATATATATTAGATACACACAGACACATATATGCCTTTTAAGGCACATGAGTATCTATTTTATATTACCAGACAGTAAAAACATACATAGAGAGGGTAGTTTAATGAGCTTCCACAGACCAGTCACCTACCCAGCAGTGGGTAATCCTTTCCAATCTTTATTTTATTTTATCTTTACCTATTTTTTTTCTTGAGTATTACCAAGGAAATTCCAGAAAAAAAATTTAACAATCAATATACTTCCAGTATCCAAAAGGAGGATCAGATAAACAACATTTCTAACGTGAGAGGATGAATCTTTTTTTTTAACTTAAAAAAAAAATTTTCCCTTTTGTTGCCCTTGTTTATCGTCATTGTTATTGCTATCATTGTTGTTGTATATGACAGAGAGAAATGAAGAGAGGAGGGGAAGACAGAGAGGGGGATAGAAAGATAGACACCTGCAGACCTGCTTCACTGCCTATGAAGCAAACCTCCTGCAGGTGAGGAGTCGGAGGCTCGAACCTGAATCCTTACGCCAGTCCTTGCACTTTGCGTAGCTTGCACTTAACCCACTGCACCACCACTCGCTCCCAGAGGATAAATCTTTACACAAAGACACACTAGAGCTCGGATAGAGAGTTGTCACTGGGTTAACAACAGTGGAAAGAAAGGATATTAAGGACTTAAGAGTGCTTATTCTTCAGTCTCTGCTAGAGAAATCCAAAAGACGGCTGAAAACATCAGGGACATCCATGTTTCTGTGGGACTGTCATGGTAGTATTCACATGAGACCCAGAACAGCACACCCTGCAGAATTGTTGCTAAGTGAGTTTCCCTAGGAAGTGACTCATGCTCTGATGCATATCAAGACGTGTCTTACTGAGTTATATCCTGGACCCCTACTATTACCTTCTGAGGTGAGGAATCTGGGAGGGTAGACGGCTTGTGCGAGGGTCACAGCTGGTCTGGTAGGGAGCGTGTGACCGCACATATTCTGTCCAGCTCCCTCAACCTTTCCCCATGCGGCACACTTTTGCTGTTCTCCATCAGTATTCAGACTCTCAAACCAGACTTCTGTTATTCCATTGCTTTTTGTGTTTATCCATCAATTATATTAACAGTGTATGTTTCTAAAATGTAGTCATGTTTAAGACTTTCAAAATCCTATTTGATTTTCAAGTGCAGTGAGTCAAAGTTGAGTAGATTTCCTGAACAGGATAGAACATGTTTGCTGTACTGCTTTACAGATGCATGAAAATTGGGAGATTAAAAAATAAAAACAAACAAACAAAAACTAATCAAAGGCAAATTAATGTCTCTGTGTGATAGTTTCTCTTTTGCATTTTCTGTGCTTTGGAGAAGAGACTCTAGATAATCAGTATGAATCATTGGAACCATTATTTCTAGTCTTTTAAGCTACTGAATGGGATAGAGGTAGCTGATTTCTTTTTTTAATGTTTATTTATTTATTCCCTTTTTTTGTCCTTTTTTATTGTTGTAGTTATCGTTGTTGTTATTGCTGTTGTTGTTGGATAGAGCAGAGAAAAAGCAAGAGAGGAGGGGAAGACAGAGGGGAGAGAAAGACAGACACCTGCAGACCTGCTTCACCGCCTGTGAAGCGACTCCCCTGCAGGTGGGGAGCCAAGGACTCGAACCAGGATCCTTACGCCGGTCCTTGGGCTTTGCGCCACCTGCGCTTAACTGGCTGCGCTACCGCCGGACTCCGGAGGTAGCTGATTTCTTTTTTTTTTTAATATTTTATTTATTTATTAATGAGAAAGATAGGAGGAGAGAGAGAAAGAACCAGACATCACTCTGGCACATGTGCTGCCGGGGATCGAACTCAGGACCTCCTGCTTGAGAGTCCAAAGCTTTTTCACTGTGCCACCTCCCAGGATTTCTGTTCATAACTCCTCCGGCAGTCTGCCCCCAGTGATCTAGGGAAAGCCATTTAACACCTTGAATGCTTCAGTCTCTGTACTTGACAGTGGCTGTTGTGATGCTCACCTGACCTTTTTTGACACTGGTGAGAATAGATGAGCCTGCTTTGAAGCAACTCTAAGATACGATGTTGCTTTGACATCTCTTAGATAGTCAGTTTGTTCACTATGGTTGCTCTGTGAATTTCCTCACTGAATACAAAGAGCTGTAGGAATTTGTAGCAAAGCAACTTTATGAGAAACTCGTCAGTGCACACCTGAGCCTTTTGCTCAGCAGCAAAACCACTTCACAGGTGTGATATGCAGATTTGTGTTTCTCAGAGATGTGTACATCAGTGAGGTGTTTCAGTGGGCAGAGCATGGGCCTTGCTGGGCCTGGGTTTGACCTTGAGCACTGCATGTGTCTGAGCAGTGTTGTTTCCTCTCTCTCTCTAAACAGGTCAACAAATCTTTAAAAAGATGTCTGCATCTTAATCCTCTCAGTCCATGAAATGTCAGCTTACATGATAAAATGGACTTTGCAGAGGTGGTTAAGACAGAGTTTGCGATGAGCTGCTCTCCTGGGCAATGGAGGTGCACCATTTTCTGAGTAGGGCAGAGACAGTCCTGTGAGAGGAGGAGAGACCTGAGCTCTGCTGGCACTGAGGGGAGAGGAGGCTGTGAGAGTCACCGAATGAAGGCCACTTCTCAAAGCGGGCAAAGGCAGGACAGTAGATTTTCCTCGAGCCTTTGGAAAGAAGGAGGCTCATCAACACCTTGATAGAGCCCGCTGAGTGTTCTGAATTGAACAACCAAGTAATAATAAATCTGTGGTGTTTTAAAGCCAACAAACTGTGGGGCCTGGGCAGTGGCACACCAGGTCAAGCACACATAGTGGGAAGCTCAAGGACCCATGCAAGGATTCTGATTTGAGCCTCTGGCTCCCCACCTGTGTGTGTGTGTGTGTGTGTGGGGGGAGTTCACTTCACAGGCGGTGAGGCAGGTCTGCAGGTGTCTGTCTTTCTCTCCCTCCTCTGTCTTCCCTTCCTCTCAGTTTCTCTATGTCCTATCAAAAAAAAAAAAAAAAAAAATTGAAAAAAGTGGCCAAAGGAGCAGTGGATTTGTAGTGCAGGCACGGAAACCCAGCAATATCCCTGGAGGCAAAATTAATAAATAGAACCAACAAATTGTGAGGTGGGTGAAATAGCTCCCTCGGGTGTGTGCAAACCAGGTTCGAGCTTGGCCCCCACGGCATTGAAGGAAGCTTCAGTGCTGTGGTGTCTTTCAGTCTCTCTCAGCATCGGTACCTTTACCTCTCTGTTTATATAAAAAAAAAACCCAAAAAACAAAAAGACAGTAAATCGTGATGAATTGGTATAGTAGGGGTAGTAAACTAATACAAGTGGAATTTTATTTGCATTTTTTCTTATTGACTTAATAATAATTGATAAGACCCTAGGTAAGAGGGGAACACTCGTACACAGTTCCCACCACCGGAGTTCCATATATCATCCCCTCCATTGGAAGTTCCCTATTCTTTATTCTTTTTTTAAAACATTTTTATTTATTTATTTTCCCTTTTATTGCCCTTGTTGTTTTTCATTGTTGTAGTAGTTATTATTGTTGTTGTTGTTGATGTCATTGTTGTTGGATAGGACAGAGAGAAATGGAGAGAGGAGGGGAAGACAGAGAGGGGGAGGGAAAGACAGACACCTGCAGACCTGCTTCACCACATGTGAAACGACTCCCCTGCAGGTGGGGAGCCAGGGTCTTGAACCGGGATCCTTAGGCTGGTCCTTGCGCTTTGTGCCACGTGTGCTTAACCCGATGCGTTACCGTCTGACTCCCAAGGAAGCTTCCCTGTTCTTTATCCCTCTGGGATCGTGGACCAAAGATCTTTATGGGGAGCAGAAGGTGGGAGCTCTGGCTTCTGTCATTGCTTCTCCACTGGACATGGGTGTTGGCAGGTGGATCCACACCCCCAGCCTGTCTCTGTCTGTCCCTAGTGGGGCAGTGCTCTGGGGAGGGGAGGATCCAGGACACATTGGTGAGGTCGTCTGCCCAGGGAAGTCAGGTTGGCATCATGGTAGCATCTACAACTTGATGGGTGAAAAAGCATTAAAATATAAAGCAGAAAAAATTGTTTAATAATCAGGAACCTAAAGGTAAAAAGAATAGAGCAGATGAGATTTGGGGGTCTCCGTTATGGAAAAGGCTAGGAAAAAAGAATAGAGCCGATGAGATTTGGGGGTCTCTGTTATGGAAAAGGCTAGGGAAAAGGAATAGAGCCGATGAGATTTGGGGGTCTCCGTTAGGGAAAAGGCTAGGAAAAAGGAATAGAGCCAATGAGATTTGGGGGTCTCCGTTAGGGAAAAGGCTAGGAAAAAGGAATAGAGCAGATGAGATTTGGGGGTCTCCGTTATGGAAAAGGCTAGGAAAAAGGAATAGAGCAGATGAGGTTTGGGGGTCTCCATTATGGAAAAGGCTCGGAAGACTGTTTTAGGTATATTCCGAGGGCCCATGACTTTACTAATTTTTGCCCGAGCCTCACATCTAATATGCAGGTGGACACAAGGTATTATCTGGGGAGATGGTGTCAGAGTTGGAAATTGGACAAGAAAGCTGGATCAGGGCAGAGAGTAGCTCCCAGATATGGGGAAAGTATATAAATATTGTTGACTGTAAACCCCATTGATTTGCTCTAGGGCCCATATTCAGCACAGGAGCCTGCGTGACCTCTGCATCTCTGTAGGTCCGAGCTCACATTCTGTGGTCACATCTAGGAACATTCTAGGCTGCACTCATTACAGGACCCGTCTTCCTCGAGTGGCAGAGTATGTTGGCCCAGCCTGCCTTCAGAGAGTGGGGAGTCCCTACCAAGTTTGACCCACATTGTGGGCAAGGTCCTGGAGAGCCCCAGGAGAGGGTTCACGTTGTTGTTCCTAATGGAGATGACCTGTGATAGTGGAGAGAGAGATCTGTTAGTTTTTTTTTTTAAGACTAAAATATTTTATTATCAAAGAATATCATTGTCAAGTCTGAGAACTATGCCTGGACAGTTCTGTAAGGTGGAGTGTGTGTGACTTGGTTTGTCAAGTTGTATCAACTTCCATATCCAAAGTTAGTGTAGTTTCAGTTGATAAGCTCTGTGGTGTATTTGTCTGATTACCCCTTCTTGGTTAATTAAAGTGTGGGGTTGTGCATCATAACAGTTAAAATCCTCTAATAATATTTTGTTAGAAAAGTGGCACACCAGTTTAGGCACACATAGTACATAGGAGCTGCTCAAGGATCCTGGTTCAAGCACCTGGCTCCTCACCTGCAGGAGAAACACATCACAGGTGGTGAAGCAGGTCTGCAGGTGTCTATTTCTCTTCCCCTCTTTTTCTCCCCCATATCTCTCAGTTTCTCCCTGTCTTGTCCAATATAAACAGGAAAAAAAGACCCCCACAAGCAGAGTATTTGTAGTGCTGTTGCTGAGCCCCAGTGATAACACTGGAGGGGGAGAAAAAAAGGTTCTGTTAATATTTCTGTTCCGTTTAGACTAGAAAGCACTTTGTTGTACTTTATGTTAGTTCTCATGACTTTATCAGCTCTGAGGGTTTAATGAAGGCTTCTTCTCCTATTCCAAATGTTTCCTCCTGCCTCATGTTCAGAATCCATTAGAGGCCCTTTTTCTTTGCATCATTTTCACTACAGACATTTTCTGTTGCCATCAAGGCTAATTAGCACCAGTAGAAAAAACATGCAACTATTCAGATCACATATCAGGAGAACTTTGTGATCTTTGTTTTTTAAAAGATTTATTATTGCTTATTTATTATTATTATTATTTTTTGCCAGAGCACTGCTCAGCTCTGGTTTATGGTAGAACCTGGGACATTGGGGCCTCAGGCATGAGAGTCTCTTTGCATAACCATCATGCTGTCAACCCTGCCCAACTTCATGATTTTTGCAGAGATGGGTGTGCATTTGCGTGCACATGTGAGTCCAAGTGACAAGGTGGTGACAGATAGTAATTTTCTTCCTAACTCAAGGCGATATATATACATAGATGGGAATTTTTAGATACAATTAATAGCTCTAACCAACTGATGTTCAGTTAATCAAAGCAGAGATTTTTAAAAATATATTTTTATTATTTATTAATGAAAAAGGCAGGAGGAGAGAAAGAACCAGACATCACTGTGGTGCATGTGCTGCCAGGGATTGAACTCAGGACCTCATACGTGAAAGTACAATCCATTGCACCGCCTCCCAGACCACTCAGAGCAGAGATTTTACAGGATAGGCCTGTCCTGATAAAGTCAGCCCTTTAAGAGAGTTGTCCTCCTATAAGAAAACAGAGTCATTGTAAAATATTTAAGAATGGATGGCAAGGTAGCTTCCCTGGGATGTGTCTGTGACAAAGACGGGTGCTGTCTTACCCTGTGCACCACCCAGCTTTGGGCCCAGCTCCTGCTGCATTGGGTAGCTTTTGATGCTGTGCCGCCTTCCTTTCTTCCTTTTTTATTTTATTAGTGATCTAATAGTAATCAATAAGACTGTGGGACTAGAGGGGTACACAGCCACACAATTCCCACCACTGAGTTCCAAGTCCCATCCCTTCCATTGGAAGCTTCCCTATTCTTTATCGCTTTGGGAGCATGGACCATAATTCTTTTTGGGAAGCAGAAGGTGGAAGGTCTGGCTTCTGTAACTGCTTCTCTGCTGGACATGGGTGTTGACAGGTGGATCCATCCCCTCAGCCTGTTTCTGTCTTTCTCTAGTGGGGCAGGGCTCTGTGGATGTGGGGTTCCAGGAAACATTGGTGAGGTCATTTGTCCAGGGAAGTTAGGTTGGAATCATGGTAGCATCTGTAACTTGGTGACTGAGAGGCAGTAAGATATAAAGCAGGACAAAATACTTAATAATCAGGAACCTAAAGGTAAAGTATAACAGATGAGGTTTGGGGTCTTGTTTTTGGAAGAAGCTAGGAAGTCTATTTTAGATATATTCCAAGGAGCCCATGACTTTACTAATTTTTGCCTGATCCTGACAGTTAACATGCAGAAGGGCTAAAGGTATTGTCTGGGGAGATGGTGTCAGAGTTGGAAATAGGACTAGAAAGTTGCATCAGGGCAGAGGGAAGCTCCCAGATATGGGAAAATTATATAAATACTATTAACTGTAAACCCCATAGATCAGACCTAGGGTCTATGTCTGTTCATATTTAGCACAGGAGGCTGTGTGACCTCTGCATCCCTGTCAGTCTGAGCTCACATCTTGTCGTGGCTAGGAACATTCTAGGCTGCACTTATTTTAGGATCAGTCTTCCTGGAGTGGCAGAGTATGTTGACCCAGCCTCCCTTCAGAGAGTGGGGCTATTTCTACCATTGTTGTTCTCCATTGAAGACAATGTCCTGGAGAGACCCACACGAGAGTTTATGATGATGTTCCTGATGGAGATGACCAGTGATGGTGGAGAGCGGGATCTGTTAGAGGCCTAGGCCCATCATGTCTATGTGTGAATCCAAGGACCTGACTAGGTCCTTGATGTTGGGGTGGCCTGGTAATGACTAAAAGGGCCATCATTAAAGAGTGCCAGTCTCTTGCTCTTCTCCAGCTTTTGTAGTCCTTACTTTATCTGACAGGGTTAGACTTAAAGTGATTGAGGGAAATGAAATAGGAAGTAGGTGAGGGGCATATCTAGGTCTAAGTAGAAGCTATTTGACTAAGTGCTTTGTGGTGTCTTTTTTTTGGATCTTTCTACTTGTTTGCTGCACTTATTGAGTCTCTTGTAGACCATGGCAAACTTTTACTTTAAGGTTTATATTTTCTCCTGACTTATGGATACATGTGCACATGCGCCCTATATTATGGGCCCTGGTCTATATCTAGGTGTTGTAACTTTGTTTAGGAAGTGCACCGCCTGAAATGGAACTGAGGAGTCCTATGAGCTAGGAAAGGTCTCACCAGAGTAACTTTGTTAGGAAGTGCACCGCCTGAAATGGAACCGAGGAGTCCTGTGAGCTAGGAAAGGTCTCACCAGAGTAACAGAGCAAACGGATTGACATCCAAGGCCTGGCGTCTCTGGACACAGTCCAAAATGAAACATGCTGAGGTGGCACTGGCTGCATTGACTTGGTTGAGCTCAGCAGATGCCGTGTCACATGGTGTGGATCAGGAGAAGCGTGAGGGGAGATGAGCAAAGCCCCAGAGGCTCTGGCACTGGGAGAAATGCAGGTTTATAGAGAATGGGGAAGGTCCCTTGCTGTCTTAGAGTTTAAGAAGGCAATAGATTATTATTATAAATATTATAATAATTATTATAAATATTATAATTATTATTATAACCAGGTTATTTGGGAACTTGGTTTACTTTGAAAATCCCGTGGTTAGGACTTACTGTACTATGCAAGACCTCACCATGATTTATGTCATTCAATGCTATTCTCAAATAACTGTATCTTGTATACTGACAAGACTGGCTGCTTCTGTTCTTCCTGGTCTAAGATTATAGGTGATTCAGTATCACAAAAAGTTATTATTAGAAATGCATTAATAACTTAAGCCCAGTGTTAAGATTGTTTACCAATTTGAAATTTGAAACCTTAAGTTCTTAGACAAGAGGAGCATATAACCAGAACTGAAGTCTATATATTAAAGTGCTCGAGACATTCAATATATTTTCCCCTCTTATAGGATTGATTAAATAGTTACTTATACTAGTATAAATTAATAGAAGTGTATATTAACACCATTCCTGACACCAAAGGTCTGTGTCCCTACCCCCACCCTCTATAGTAGAGCTGAAAATGTATCCTTCCCATCCCCCATCCCCAGAATTTTTCACTTTGGTGCAGTCCTCCAAACTCAGTCAAATTCTGCTTTACATTTTCCTTTCTGCTCTTTCTCAACCTCTGTTAATGAGTGGGATCATCCCATACTCATCTTTCTCTTTCTGACTTATCTCACTTAACATAATTCCTTCTAGCTCCATACAAGAAGGCGGGTTCATTATTCTCAATAGCTGCGTAGTATTCCATTGTCTATATATACCAAAACTTTGTCAGCCACTCATCTGTTGTTGGACACCCGGGTTGCTTCCAGTTTTTTTTAGCTGTTACAAATTGTGCTTCTATGAACACAAACACACACAGATCTTTTTGGATGGGTGTGTTGAGTTCCTTAGGATACATCCCCAGGAGAGGAATTGCAGGGTCACAGGGCAGGCCCACTTCTAGCCTTCTGAGAGTCTCCAGACTGTTCTCCACAGAGGTTGGACCCATGGACATTCCCACCAGCAGTGCAGGAGGGCTCCTGTGTCTCCACAGCCTCTCTGCTGCTGTGAGTCTTTCTTGCTATAGTTCTGCCTTTGTCTCTTTCTCTCTGAAAAAATGGGCCCGGAGTGAAATCTTCACAAAGAAAGCAAACAACAAAAAGTCTGTGGGAGTCAGCCTATCAAAACTGAGCTTGCAGATGCAAATAACTGAATCATTTAATGGCCTGAGGAGACTGCAAAAGAATTCTGAGCTCTAGAGGAAGACTAAGGAACCTTAGTGCAACTGACATTTTCAGTGTGTTCTAGTGTGTCCCTGAGCAGAGGAGGGATCTAAGTGACGTTGTGACTCATGAGTCTCAGAACCAGGGAGATGAGCCTGGAGGAGCAAAGAGCTGGTAGAACAGAGAACTTGGTTTCCAGGTTTTATTTTATTTTTGTTGTTGTTGTTTGCTTGTTTTGCGTTGGAATTTGTAGTTATTATTATTATTATTTTATATATTTTATGGGGGGGTGAAGGTTTCCAGCAGAGTTGTTGGTACAGGTGTAACCCTCACCTCCCCATGGTAGCTGTCTAAGGAAGTGCCAGGAAGACACTTGCTCCCCAGTCAAGGCCCCTCTGCATGCCAGGTCCTGATGCCCTTCATGCCGTCACTTTACCTCCTTCCCCAAAATCCTTTGCTTTAGTGCTGTACACCACATGCAATCCAGGTTGGCGCTCTCTCTCTCTCTCTCTCTCTCTCCCTCTCCCTCTCCCCCCTCCTCCTCCCCCTCCCTCTCCCTCCCTCTCCCTCTCCCTCCCTCTCCCTCTCCCTCTCCCTCTCCCTCCCTCCCTCTTCCTCTCCCTCCCTCTCCCTCTTCCTCCCTCTCCCTCTCCCTCCCTCTCTCTCCCTCCCTCTCCCTCACTCTCCCTCTCCCTCCCCCTCTCCCTCCCCCTCCCCCCTCCTCCTCCCTCTCCCTGTCCCTCCCTGTCCCTCCCTCTCCCTCCCCCTCCCCCTCCCTCTCCCTCTCCCTCCCCCCCCCCTAAATGAATAATAAACAACACTATATTGTGTTTGAATATTTGGTTTGTCCTACAGGCTTTGAATGCATTTTGAAAGAGAGGGCGAGGGGCTGGGTGGTGGTGCCCGTGGTTGAGCACACATGCTACAGTGTGCAAGGACCCCAGTTCAAGCCCCCATCCCCACTTGCAGGGGGAAAGCTTTGCAAGTGGTGAAGCAATGCTTCAGATGTCTCTCTCTATCACCCCTTCCATCTCAATTTCTGGCATTTCTACCAAATAAATAAATAAATAGATAAATAAATATAAAAAGAAACTTCTTTTAAAAAAGGGAGGTTGATCTCTTAACTGACTGTGAAGGTAAGACTTCTTTTTTTTCCCCAGAAAGAGGGTGAGAAACAGAGAGAGAGAGAGAGAGAGAGAAAGAGAGAGAGAGAGAGTCACACACTGTCACATCACTGGTGAGCCTTTCCCTGTGCCTGGTGCTCTTATGTGGTGACTGGGAGCTCAGACCCAGATCCCTTACTTAGAGTAAGATGCTACTAGGTAATCTATTGCCCAAACCTTTATCCTCACGTTTTAGTCTCAGTTTGATCTAAAGATTTCTAGGAATAGTTTAAAGTATTTGTGTTTATGAGAGAGAGTGAGATAGAGACTGGGACCAGAGCCCCTCTCAGCTCTGGCTTTCAGCCTGCGGGCTCAGACATGCCAACCTTGTGCTCACATCAGCTATCTCCCCACCACCTCTTCTATTAACTGAGTTCAAGTGCTTCTGTGGACTCTTATTTCAATTTCATGTAGCAACAATTACCATCACAATCACTGATTTCTTTTTTAAAAGTTTGATAGAATAGAGGTAGACACCTACATATTATGGAAAGATCCTGCACTTTTTTGTTATGAAAAGATTTTTTAAATATAATTTTTATTTATAAAATGGAAATATTGACAAGACCATAGGATAAGAGGGGTGCAACTATACACACTTCCCACCACCAGACCTCCGTATCTCATCCCCTCCCCTGACAGCTTTCCTATTCTCTATCCCTCTGGGAGTATGGACCCAGGGTCACTGTGGGATGCAGAAGGTGGAAGGTCTGGCTTCTGTCATTGCTTCCCCGCTGAACATGGGTGTTGGCAGGTGGATCCACACTCCCATTCTGCCTCTCTCTTTCCCTAGTGGGCAGGGTTCTGGGGAAGTGGGGCTCCAGGAGACATTGGTGGGGTTGTCTGTCCAGGGAAGTCTGGTTGGCATCATGGTAGCAAGTGGAACCTGGTGGCAGAGTAATGAAGCTGGAGGGTTGACATTTCATGCCTGATGTCTCTGGACACAGTCTGAAGTGAAACATGCTAAGGTGGTATTGGTTGTGTTGCTTAGGTTGGAATCAGCAGATGCAGTATTAGTTAATGTGACTTGAGAGGAGCATGCAGGAAAGTGAGCCCCACCCTAGCGGTTCCAGGACTGGGAGAAATATGAGCTTTATAGAGAAAAGGGAAGGTTTCTGCTGTCTTAGGGTTTAAGAAGGCAATAGATAGTTATTGCTATAGCCAAATCACTTGGCAATTGAAAAATCCCATTGTTAGATTTTTCTGTATCCTACAAGACCTCAGCATCATTTATGTCTTTTTATGTTGTTTACATATAGCTGTATCTTATAAAGTAACGCCACCAGTTGCTTCAGTTCTCCCTGGTATAGGTTTTTGGGAGATTTAATATTTGAAAGAACAAGTCATTACTAGGAATGTATTAATAATTTGAGCCCACTGTTTAAATTCAATTTGATTACCACTTTTAAATTTTAAGTGTTTAGATTGAAGTAACATAAACTCAGCTATGATCTACACATCAAAAAATTTGAGACATTCGATCCATTTTCCCCTCATATTAATTAGTGATTTATGAGACTATAAGTTAATAGGAGTGCATATTAACACCATCCCCACCACCAAAAGACTGTGTCCCATCACATCCTACTCCCCCCCCCCCCCCAGTGAAGCCAAACATCCACCCTCACCCACCACCCAGATTCTGGCACGTTGGTGTCCTTACCCAAATTCAGTCAAATCCTGCTTTGAGTTTCCCTTTCTGTTCTTCTTTCTCAACTTATGTTTATGAGTGGGATCACCCCATACTTATCTTTGTCTTTCTGACTTAGCTCATTTAACATAATTCCTTCTAGCTCCATCCAAGATGGGCCAGAGAAGGTGGGTTCATTGCTCTTAATAGCTGTGTAGTATTCCATTGTATAAATATTTTACAGCTTTCTCGGCTACTCATCTGTTGTTGGCCATCTGGGTTGCTTCAGGTTTTAGCTATTACAAATTGTGCTGCTATGAACGTAGGTGTACACACATCTGTTTGGTTGGGTGTTATGGAGTCCTTGGGGTATATCCCTAGGAGAAGGAATTACTGGGTCATATGGAAAGTGCATGTCTAGCCTTGTGAGAGTTCTGCAGACTGCTCTCCAGAGAGGTTGAACTAATTTACATTCCCACCAGCAGTGCAGAAGGGTTCCTCTATCCCCACAGCCTCTCCAGCATTTGTGCTGCTGTCCTTTTTGATGTATGCCATTCTCACAGGGGTGAGGTGGTATCTCAGTGTTGTCCTTATTTTCATTTCTCTGACAACCAGTGACCTGGAGCAATTTTTCTTGTGTTTGTTAGTCTTTTGGATCTCTTTTATAGTGAATATTCTGTTCATATTTTCCTTACTTAAAGTTGCTTCGGTTTACTTGAATTTTTTCTGGGGTCCTGTCCTAATTCATTGTTGTAGCAGTTTCATTTGCTCTTGATTTAACTTTTTTTAAAATGTGGTTTGTATTTTTCTGTCCTGTTATCCTCCAGTGTTGTGTGAGTATAAACCACAGTAAACTAAAGTCTTTCCACAAACGAAGTCACAAATCTCAGGAAGTTCAACAATAGCAACCGAAGCAAAGATTAATGCAGCTCAGCCAAAAACAGTTAGCCAAGCAATGCCTCCACTCCATAAATAAAAACAAACAAAACAAAAAGAAAGAAGAAAAAGCAAGAATAGAGAATTATGAAAATCAGCTGCCAACCATAAATTCTAGAGACAGTGAGAAGAGGAAGGAGAGGATAAAAGAGAGAGACATAGGGAGAGAGGGAGAGAGGGAGAGAGAAAGGAAGAGTACACTCTGAACCGGACTTCTTCCACAAGAAAATTCACAATTGAGTGCCAGGGAATGCAGAAAGAAAAAAAAAAAAAAAGGGCCAGGCGGTGGTGCACCTGGTTAAGCGCACATGTTAGAGTGCACAAGGACCCAGGTTCGAGTCCCCGGTCCCCACCTGCAAGGGGTAAGTTCTGCAGGTGGTGAAGCAGGGCTGCACATGTTTGCTGTCTCTCTTCCTCCCTACCCCCCCCTTTCCCTCTCTATTTCTGGCTGTTTCTGTCCAATAAATAAATAAAGGTGATAAAAAAAAGAAAAAAAAAAGCAGCTAGGGGCCAAATGGTGACACACCTGTTTGACTACACATGTCACAGTGACAAGGACCCGGGTTTGAGCCCCTGGTCCCCACCTGCAGGGGGAAAGCTTTGCAAGTGGTGAAGCAGGCGTCTCTCTGTATCTCTCCCTCTCTATCTCCCTTACTCTCTCGATTTCTGTCTCTACCCAAGAAATAAAGATAATAAAAAAATTTTGGGAGTCAGGCGGTGGCGCAGTGGGTTAAGCGCACGTGGCGCAAAGCGCAGGGACCGGCATAAGGATCCCGGTTCGAGCCGCTTCACAGGCGGTGAAGCAGGTCTGCAAGTGTCTGTCTTTCTCTCCCCTCTCTCTCTGTCTTCCCCTCCTCTCTCCATTTCTCTCTGTCCTGTCCAACAACAAAGCAACGTCAACAATGGCAATAATAACCGCAACGAGGCTGCAACAACTAGGGCAACAAAATGGGGGAAAAATGGCCTCCAGGAGCCGTGGATTCATGGTGCAGGCACCGAGCCCAGCAATAACCCTGGAGGAAAAAAAAAATTTTAAAGAAAGTATTTAAAAAAAAATCAGCTAAAGGAAAGAGGTTACAGGAGGAAATAGGAAGAAAGCAAAAGAAAAGTGGAGAAAGAGAGAGAAGCAAGTTCCTCCCACAATCGGTAGCACACCCAGTCACCTACCAAAAGATAAAGCAAAAATTGCTAATTTTGGTCTACCTGGAAAAGAGGGAAAAGTGAGAAACTCAAATAATAACAATGGTGATAATAATAGTAATATAAAACATAAGAAACCATAACCGTAGCCACAGTTGAAGAAGGCACAGGAATCTTTCATACCCACAATCTCTTGTGAATTTGTTCCTTTGCTATAGGTCATGATGACCACCATATGGCGTTACATACATAGCCCATAATTCCTACTACTTACAGTCATTAAACAATGCATTTCCAACAAAAAGGAAGAATAATAAAACTTGCTTTGGATTGTGTATAGGTTAAATCATAAAAGAGCTATCATTTGCAGAACAAGTCTTTGAGACAAGCTTTGATCCAGTGTGCAGTTAAGTGAGTCCCAGCACGTGGTGGCAGATGAGCTCTGTCTTAAACACCTAAGCCTTCAAGCTCAGCTTAGCCTTGGTGTCCAACTAGATGAAAGCAAGTGACAATTCTCACCTTAAAGTGACTTGAGATCCTTGTCCCTCTAATGATCTTTTTCAGAAAATATTTTTGACATGTAATTCTGATTCAGAAAAAAAAATTCTCTTCAGATTTTCCCACTTCTTTGCAATTTCTACAAAGAGTATACTGTATACTTGCATAGAGGCCTTATCCCTTGATTTAAAATCATTAGTTGTAGGCAAAAACTTCTTTTAGAGATATTGAGATCAGGGTGGTTCCATTAATGCCACTACTTCACTACTTTTTTTTAAAATTATTTTTAAAATTATCTTTATTGGACAGAGACAGTCAGAAATCAAGAAAGTAGGAGATAGAAAGGAGAGAGAAAGAGAGACACCTGAGCACTGCTCCATCACTCTCAAAGCTTTCCATTTGCAGGTGGCCTGGGACTTGAACCCAGATCCTTGCACATTGTAATGTGCACTCAACCAGGTGCAACACCACCCTGGCCCCTTCACTACTTCTCATACTTTATTTTTATCCTTATATTTATAAAACATTATGCTGGTTCTATAAATATAGATCCTTCTGGATACTGATATGGGGAGAAGCTCTCAATATTTCATGAATCATTAAAAAAATCCCCAACTTTGGAGTCCATACTCCCAGAGGGATAAAGAATAGGGAAATTACTAAGGGAGGCGATTGGATATAGAGCTCTGGGGGTGGGCACTGTGTGTAAATGTGCCCCTGTTATCCTATGGTCTTGTTAGTGTTTAATTTTATAAATTAAAAAATCCCCCACTTACATCCAACCCATGGCTCTCCTCCCTCTCCTTACTTCTCCAACCCCTCCACACTGGTCCAGAAACAACAATCCTCCTGTGGCATTGTTATAGATACCTCTCTCAGACTACTTTTCTTTCTTAAGGCTGATCTTGATGTTATTTGTAGAGTCCATTTGGTTTTCTTTCTGTTACAGCTCACACAACTCAGGAGTCTCTTGGGCGCAGCTGGATTCAGCGGCTCAGGCCCTCTGGACTTGGCCTCTCTCCCTCTCCCTTCTTCTCTCTATATCCTGGCTGCACTTTCTTCCGGCATCACTCAAGCATGTTTTCTTCACATAGTTTCCATCTCCAGATTTATACTATCTGTCTACTCCCACTTCCTGACAGAGTGAAGGAATGATATTTCCCCAAAAAAGATCAAGGTGCCTTTACCAAGAAGACTACACATCTATGGGTACCTTGCAGTCAGACAGTACCAGGGCTGGGCACACCGCAGCTCTAGACAGTAGCAACCAGAGCTGAGCACACCACAGCTCTAGACAGTACCAACCAGGGCTGGGCACACCACAGCTTTAGACAGTACCAGGGCTGGGCACACCACAGCTCTAGACAGTACCAACCAGGGCTGGGCACACCACAGCTCTAGACAGTACCAACCAGGGCTGGGCACACCACAGCTCTAGACAGTACCAACCAGGGCTGGGCACACCGCAGCTCTAGACAGTACCAACCAGGGCTGGGCACACCGCAGCTCTAGACAGTACCAACCAGGGCTGGGCACACCACAGCTCTAGACAGTACCAGGGCTGGGCACACCACAGCTCTAGACAGTACCAACCAGGGCTGGGCACACCGCAGCTCTAGACAGTACCAACCAGGGCTGGGCACACCACAGCTCTAGACAGTACCAACCAGGGCTGGGCACACCACAACTCTAGACAGTACCAGGGCTGGGCACACCGCAGCTCAAGAGAGTACCAGGGCTGGGCACACCACAGCTCTAGACAGTACCAACCAGGGCTGGGCACACCATAGCTTTAGACAGTACCAGGGCTGGGCACACCACAGCTCTAGACAGTACCAACCAGGGCTGGGCACACCACAGCTCTAGACAGTAGCAACCAGAGCTGAGCACACCACAGCTCTAGACAGTACCAACCAGAGCTGAGCACACCACAGCTCTAGACAGTACCAGGGCTGGGCACACCACAGCTCTAGACAGTACCAACCAGGGCTGGGCACACCACAGCTCTAGACAGTACCAACCAGAGCTGAGCACACCGCAGCTCTAGACAGTACCAGGGCTGGGCACACCACAACTCTAGACAGTACCAACCAGGGCTGGGCACACCACAACTCTAGACAGTAGCAACCAGAGCTGAGCACACCACAGCTTTAGACAGTACCAGGGCTGGGCACACCGCAGCTTTAGACAGTACCAGGGCTGGGCACACCGCAGCTCTAGACAGTACCAACCAGGGCTGGGCACACCGCAGCTCTAGACAGTACCAACCAGGGCTGGGCACACCACAGCTCTAGACAGTACCAACCAGGGCTGGGCACACCACAGCTCTAGACAGTACCAGGGCTGGGCACACCACAGCTCTAGACAGTACCAGGGCTGGGCACACCACAGCTCTAGACAGTACCAACCAGGGCTGGGCACACCGCAGCTCTAGACAGTACCAGGGCTGGGCACACCGCAGCTCTAGACAGTACCAACCAGGGCTGGGCACACCACAGCTCTAGACAGTACCAGGGCTGGGCACACCACAGCTCTAGACAGTACCAACCAGGGCTGGGCACACCGCAGCTCTAGACAGTACCAGGGCTGGGCACACCACAGCTCAAGAGAGTACCAGGGCTGGGCACACCACAGCTCTAGACAGTACCAGGGCTGGGCACACCACAGCTCTAGACAGTACCAACCAGGGCTGGGCACACCGCAGCTCTAGACAGTACCAACCAGGGCTGGGCACACCACAGCTCTAGACAGTACCAACCAGGGCTGGGCACACCACAGCTCTAGACAGTACCAGGGCTGGGCACACCACAGCTCTAGACAGTACCAACCAGGGCTGGGCACACCACAGCTCTAGACAGTACCAGGGCTGGGCACACCACAGCTCTAGACAGTACCAACCAGGGCTGGGCACACCACAGCTCTAGACAGTACCAGGGCTGGGCACACCACAGCTCTAGACAGTACCAGGGCTGGGCACACCACAGCTCTAGACAGTACCAACCAGGGCTGGGCACACCACAGCTCTAGACAGTACCAGGGCTGGGCACACCGCAGCTCTAGACAGTACCAACCAGGGCTGGGCACACCACAGCTCTAGACAGTACCAGGGCTGGGCACACCACAGCTCTAGACAGTACCAACCAGGGCTGGGCACACCACAGCTCTAGACAGTACCAGGGCTGGGCACACCACAGCTCTAGACAGTACCAACCAGGGCTGGGCACACCACAGCTCTAGACAGTACCAGGGCTGGGCACACCGCAGCTCTAGACAGTACCAACCAGGGCTGGGCACACCACAGCTCTAGACAGTACCAGGGCTGGGCACACCACAGCTCAAGAGAGTACCAGGGCTGGGCACACCACAGCTCTAGACAGTACCAACCAGGGCTGGGCACACCGCAGCTCTAGACAGTACCAGGGCTGGGCACACCACAGCTCTAGACAGTACCAGGGCTGGGCACACCACAGCTCTAGACAGTACCAGGGCTGGGCACACCACAGCTCTAGACAGTACCAGGGCTGGGCACACCACAGCTCTAGACAGTACCAACCAGGGCTGGGCACACCGCAGCTCTAGACAGTACCAGGGATGGGCACACCGCAGCTCAAGAGAGTACCAGGGCTGGGCACACCACAGCTCTAGACAGTACCAACCAGGGCTGGGCACACCGCAGCTCTAGACAGTACCAACCAGGGCTGGGCACACCACAGCTCTAGACAGTACCAACCAGGGCTGGGCACACCACAACTCTAGACAGTACCAGGGCTGGGCACACCGCAGCTCAAGAGAGTACCAGGGCTGGGCACACCACAGCTCTAGACAGTACCAACCAGGGCTGGGCACACCATAGCTTTAGACAGTACCAGGGCTGGGAACACCACAGCTCTAGACAGTACCAGGGATGGGCACACCACAGCTCAAGAGAGTACCAGGGCTGGGCACACCACAGCTCTAGACAGTACCAGGGCTGGGCATACCACAGCTCTAGACAGTACCAGGGCTGGGGACACCACAGCTCTAGAAGTACCAACCAGGGCTGGGCACACCACAGCTCTAGACAGTACCACGGCTGGGCACACCACAGCTGTAGACAGTACCAACCAGGGCTGGGCACACCATGGCTCTAGACAGTATCAGTGCTCGGCACACCAGAGCTCTTGACAATATCAAGGCTGGGAACACCACAGCTGTAGGTAGTACCAGGGCTGGGCACACCACTGCTCTAGACAGTACCAGGGCTGGGCACACCACAGCTGTAGACAGTACCAGGACTGGGCACTCCACACCTCTAGACAGTACCAGGGCTGGGCACACCACCGCTCTAGACAGTACCAACCAGGGCTGGGTACACCACAACTCTAGACAGTACCAGGGCTGGGAATACCACAGCTGTAGGTAGTACCAGGGCTGGGCACACCACAGCACTAGACAGAACCAGGGCTGGGCACACCACAGCTGTAGACAGTACCAACCAGGGCTGGGCACACCATAGCTCTAGACAGTACCAGTGCTGGTCAAACCAGAGCTCTAGACAGTATCACGGCTGGGCACACCACAGCTCTAGACAGTACCAGGGCTGGGCACACCACAGTTCTAGACAGTACCAGGGCTGGGCACACCACAGCTCTAGACAGTACCAACCAGGGCTGGGCACACCATGGCTCTAGACATCTGGGCTGGGCACACAACAGCTGTAGACAGTACCAACCAGGTCTGGGCACACCACAGCTATAGACATCTGGGCTGGGCTCACGACAGCTCTAGACAGTACCAGGGCTGGGCATACCACAGCTCTAGACAGTACCTGGGCTGGGCACCCCACAGCTCTAGATAGTACTATGTCTGGGCACACCACAGCTCTAGACAGTACCATGGCTGGGCACACCACAGCTGTAGACAGTATCAACCAGGGCTGGGCACTCCATAGCTCTAGACAGTACCAGTGCTGTGCACACCACGGCTCTAGACAGTATCACGGCTGGGAACACCACAACTCTAGACAGTACCAGTCCTGGGCACACCACAGCTCTAGACAGTACCAGGGCTGCCCACACCACAGCTCTAGACAGTACCAACCAGGGCTGGGCACACCACAGCTCTAGACAGTACCAACCAGAGCTGGGCATACCACAGCTCTAGAGAGTACCAGGGCTGGGCATACCACAGCTCTAGACAGTACCAACCAGGGCTGGGCACACCACAACTCTAGACAGTACCAACCAGGGCTGGGCACAACACAGCTCTAGACAGTACCAGGGCTGGGCACACCATAGCTCCAGACAGTACCAGGGCTGGTCACACCACAGCTCTAGACACTACCAACCAGGGCTGGGCACACCACAATTCTAGACAGTACCAGGGCTGGGCACACCACAGCTGTAGACAGTACCAACCAGGGCTGCACACACCACAGCTCTAGATAGTACCGGGGCTGGGCACACCACATCTCAAGACAGTACCAACTCGGGCTGGGCACACCACAGCTCTAGATAGTACTAGGACTGGGCACACCACCGCTCGACAGAACCAACCAGGGCTGGGCACACCACAGCTCTAGACAGTACCACGGCTGGGTATACCACAGCTCTAGACAGTACCAACCAGGGCTGGGCACACCACAGCTCTAGACAGTACCAGGGCTGGGCATACCACAGCTCTATACAGTACCAACCAGGGCTGGGGACACCACAGCCCTAGACATCTGGGCTGGGCACACCACAGCTCTAGACAGTACCAGGGCTGGGCACACCACAGCTCTAGATAGTACTAGGGCTGGGCACACCAGAGCTCTAGACAATATCACGGCTGGGAGCACCACAGCTCTAGACAGTACCAGGCCTGGGTACACCACTACTCTAGACAGTACCAGGGCTGGGCACACCACAGCTGTAGACAGTACCAGGGCTGGGCACACCACAGCTCTAGACAGTACCAGGGCTGGGCACACCACAGCTCTAGACAGTACCAACCAATGCTGGCACACCACAGCTCTAGACAGTACCAGGGCTGGTCACACCACAGCTCTAGACAGTACCAACCAGGGCTGGGCACACCACAGCTCTAGACAGTACCAGGGCTGTGCACACCACGGCTCTAGACAGTACCAGGGCTGGGTACACCGCAGCTCTAGACAGTACGCGGGCTGGGCACACCACAGCTCTAGACAGTACCAACCAGGGCTGGGCACACCACAGCTCTAGACAGTACCAACCAGGGCTGGGCACACCACAGCTCTAGACAGTACCAACCAGGGCTGGGCACACCACAGCTCTAGACATTACCTGGGCTGGGCATACAATCGCTCTAGACTGCTATTCACTTCTTAAAGCTGGTCACTGTTATTCATTTAATCCCGAGGACTTCACTGTCAGTGAGACTTCACTATTCCTAGCAAAGACTTTCCCCTCTTTTTTCATGGGTGGAATGAAAAGAGAGGAAATGAGATTAAAGAGATACCACAATGCCACTCCACTGACCAGGAAGCTTCTCCTTTGTACAGTGCTCCTGTGTGTGGCTGGGGGCCCGATTTCAGGTCTCTTCACACGGGAGACTGTATTACACTGATGAGCTGTGTCCTGGTGCTCCTTGCTTGCCTTTCAGTGTTATGGTGACACTGCTACATGCGTTTGTTTCCATATGTTTGTGACAGCTTTCCCTCTGTATATGCAGAGTTGATTAGCTGCAGATCATGTGACCAGCAGAGTCTAAGACTATATACTATCTGATCTTTAGCTAGTATATCTGGAATTTAGAGACCTATGGAGAAAAAAAAAAACTTTAGATAACAAGAGTACCAAAAAAATTAAGTTATTCTTTCAAGTTTTCTCAGTTTAGACACTAGATGAAGTCTTTAAATATTGGAGTGCTACTGTGAATAAAACCAACTTTGACTTAGGAACAACACACCCCCAGAAACGAGTTTATAAAATCTAGAAATGTTTGCTAGACTTATATGAAATCTTCTCATATGTGTCTCAGAACCTCCCCCTTGTGAAGTGAGCACCTCTAACATTCCTCTAGCCGTCCATCCATCTACCCACCCATTGCCCCAAATCTTAAGTAATGGCCCAAGGACTGGGGACTGCTGTGACTTGTTGGAATTCATTTCCTGTCACGAAGAAGCTTGCTTTCTAGTGGAGATTAGAGTTCACCAGGATGAGTGATTTGGAGCTGGGCAGAGGTGGAGGACATGGAAGAAGCCCATATATAAATCAGGCTAGTGGGGTGTGGGGAAGGGACTTGTCACTTGTGGAGAAGATTTATTCAACTTTCTGATTTGGGGTATATTCATGAGTTTGAAAAACTGAAAATTATTTTATGTGACTAGAATGAATGTTTATTGAGGGTAGGGATAGAGATGATATGAAATAAAATGAGAAATTTTTATTTATAATTAATAGTGGGTTATATGATTGTGGGGTGACAAGGCTTAGTTCCATACCATACCCACCACCAATGTTCTGTGTTCCTACTCTCCCAAAGATACTGCTGTGGTTCTCACAAAGCCTTAGAAACAGTCTGCCTGCTTTTTTGCTCTTTTTTTCAAGCTCAGATGTATCAGTTCTCTCGATTCCACATATGAGTCGAAACCATCTGGTAGTTTTCTTTCACCTCATATTTCATGAGGTGTAATCACCTCCAGTTCTATCCATTTTGTTCCAAAGGACACAAAAATTAGCTTTTTTGATGGCAGAAGTAAATATCATATGCATATGTACATCCTATAACTTTAGCAAGTCATCTGCTGATGGGCGTTTAGGCTGCTTCCACTCTGTGGCGAGTGAATAATGCAGCTGTGAACACAGGGTGCATGTGTCCCTTCTGATTGGTGTTTAAGTGTCCACTGGATAAATGCCCATGAGTGGCGTTGCTCTGTCATAAGGTAGTTCATTTTCATTTGTTTAAGGACTGTCCATACAGTCTTCCAAAGGGGCTGCCCCAGTGTCCATTCCCACCAGAGGAGTAACAGAGTCCTTTTTTCTCCACAACCTTGCCAACTTGTCATTTCCGGTTTGGTTGATGTTGATCATTCTCACAGATGTAAGGTGGAACCTCAGTGTAGTTTGAATCTGTATTTCTCTAATGATCAGTGAAGTGGAGCATTTCTTCATGTGTGTGGGGGCCAGGTGTCTCTCTCTCTCTTTTCAAAATGTCTGCTCAGTTCTTTGACCCACTTATTTATTGGTTGGTTTTTTTCTTTGCTAAGCACTACCAGTTCTTTATAGATGCTTGATATTAGTTGCTTATCAGACATGTAATGTGCACATATCTTCTTCCAGTTATTGGGTTGCCTGTGTACTTTGCTTCTGATGTGTGGAAGCACTGGTGCAACATTGCAGGATCTTCACATCAAAATGTATGTGGGAACTCAGCCCATGAACATGTAAATGAAACTAGAGTAAATAACTAGGACTAAAACTAAAAACCTTCTACATGTGGAGACTGTGTTTTAAATATTTTTTTTACACCATTGAGGGTGTTTTTACAGCTGTCTACTTCTGTTGTCAGTTGCCTCCTAGGGACTGGGAAGTAGATGACACCTTCCTTTCTATCTTGCTAAAATAGCTTTGAGGACAGGAGGGGTACTGTTAATTAAAAAAAAGAAGAAGAAGAAGAAGAAAGAAGTAGCAGGGACCTGGAGAGATAGCATAATGGTTTATGCAAAAAGATGTTCATGCCGGACACACTGAAGTCTCAGGTTCAGGTTCAACCCACAGCAAGTCAGAACTGAGCAGTGTTCTAGTCACCCCCCCCAAAAAAAAAAAACCAGTATCAGTATATAAGACTTAAAATATTGGTCAAATCAAGAAAACAACAGAGGACTATAATAAAGGACAGGCAGTGAGACTAAAGGGAGTGTAAAGAGAACTCCCTGCATCTTTGAGAGCCATTAGCACTTCTCTACAGAAGCATTTTTTAAAAAATTTTAA
Source organism: Erinaceus europaeus (assembly GCF_950295315.1). Taxonomy (NCBI): domain Eukaryota; kingdom Metazoa; phylum Chordata; class Mammalia; order Eulipotyphla; family Erinaceidae; genus Erinaceus; species Erinaceus europaeus. The sequence continues at coordinate 132,467,179 of NC_080168.1, read as the reverse complement.
CTGGACTTCTGCACAGATGGGTTAGTAAATGGGAGTAGAGAACATCTCTTGAAAGCTTAGAATGCATTCAGACCTAAGCATGCACAATGACTAACGACAGTTTGTTGAAAACATACTCTTACCCAATTCCAAAATATATTTTTTAAAATCTATATTAGTTTTTATTGCTTCTTGCATTATTGTTGGGGCTCAATGTATGGCAAATCCATTGCTCCTGGTGATCATTTTTTCCTTTTTATTTTCCTGCCTTTTATTTGATAAGATAAAGATGGGAGGGAGAAGTAGAGAGGGAGAGGTAAGAGAGACCCCCATCAGTACTATTTGACCACTCCTGACACTTTCTCCCTGCAGATGGGGTTTGGGGGATGGAACCTGGGTACTTAGACATGCTAACGTGTACTCTACTAGATGCCCCACTGCCTGGCCCCTTAGCTCCAAAATCTTGATTAAGTAAATCTGGGAGTATGAATTTCAAGCAAGTATCCCTGATAATATCATTTACTTGTAAGTTTTTCTTCTGTTGAGTTATGCAGCCAGTATGCATATCATTTCTGTAACTTCACACTGATAAAATACTGCACAAGAAATTCTGTGTGATGATGTTAACTGGACCTCCCTGGGCAGACGACCCCACCAGTGTCCTGGAGCCCTGCCTCCTCAGAGCCCTGCCCCACTAGGGAAAGAGAGAGGCAGACTGGGAGTATGGATCCACCTGTCAATGTCCATGTCGAGTGGGGAAGCAATTACAGAAGCCAGACCTCCCATCTTCTGCATCCCATAGTGACCCTGGGTCCATACTCCCAAAGGGATAAAGAATAGGAAAGCTATCAGGGGAAGGGATTGGATACGGAGTTCTGATGGTGGGAATTATAAGGAGTTGTACCCCTCTTATACTATGGTCTTGTCAATACTTCCATTTTATAAATAAGTAAATAAATAAGAAAGCCACAAGAGCTCTCCTTTACTGTTTGGTTTCCTTTTTTTTCTTTTTTTATATTTTATTTTATAAAAAGGAAGCATTGACAAAACCATAGGATAAAAGGGGTACAACTCCACACAATTTCCACCACCGTATCCCATCCCCTCCCCTGACAGCTTTCCTATTCTTTATCCCTCTGGGAGTATGGACCCAGGGTCACTGTGGGATGCAGAAGGTGGGAGGTCTGGCTTCTGTAATTGCTTCCCCACTGAACATGGGTGTTGACAGGTGGATCCATACTCCCAGCCTGTCTCTGTCTTTCCCTAGTGGGGCAGGGCTCTGGGGAAGAGGAGCTCCAGGAAACATTGGTGGGGTTGTCTTTCCAGGGAAGTCTGGTCGGCATCATGCTAGCATCTGGAACCTGGTGAAATCATTTAGCCATAGTCATAGGAGGAAACTGTAGCAATAAGCTTTTACATATTTTGATACCTTTCAAATAAAACACACTAGTGACAGTAGTTTTCACAGGCAGCAGCAAACCCAGTGTGGGCAGTAATGCACTGTAATGTGCAGCATGACCAGTCTAATCTGTTTACTTGATTATCTGTGGCAAAATTTATTGCTGATATAAATTCTTAACTTACATGAATAAATTTTTAAAGTATTTTTTATTTGATTGCTTTTCTTTTTTCATTTTTAATTTATTTATATTTATTGTTGGATAGAGACAGAGACAAATTGATCGGAAAGGTGGAGATAGGGAAGGAAAGAGACAGAGAGAGACACCTGCAGCCCTGCTTCACCACTCATGAAGCTTCCCTCTGCAGGTGCAGACCAGGGGCTTAACCTGGGTCCTTGTGAACTGTAATGTTGCCACTGCCTGGCTACTGTTTTATTGTTTTCCTTTGTTTTATTTGATAGGACAGAGAAATTGAGAGAGGGGGGAGATAGAGAGGGAGAGACACCTGCTTCACTACTCCTGCATCTTTCCCCAGCAGGAGGGGACCAGACACTTGGGTCCTTGAACATGGTAACGTGCATGAAATCTAGTGCATGACTGCCAAACCTTAACATGTTTCCTATTGTTTGTAGCAAAGGAAAATAATAGAAATAGGCATGAGATTGCTCCTCAAAAATAATATCAAATTCTCCTACTAATATTTTATAATTAACAATTCTTGTTTTGTATGGAATCTTCCATTACAATAAATAATACAGTATATTCTTCTGTCACTGAGGCCTGTTTCTCTGGAATATGATTCTGGGAAATATAAATGTTAAATGAGAAGCAAAAAAGTACTTGTTATTTTAGAATATTTAAGCAGTGTATTTCTTTCCCCCATTTTTAAATTTGTGATTAATAATGGGTTATAAGATTGTAAGATTACAGAGTATAGTTCCACACCCACCACCAGAGTCTGTTTCCCCACCCTCCCACCTCCCAAATATCACCACCAGAGTTCTCATAAGTCTTAGACAAGTTTGCTTGCTTCTGTATTTTTTTGCAAGTTCATGTATATTTATAACATTTTTTTTCTCGTGTAGATAGAGCTTACAGGTAATTCATTTACTTAGGAACATTTGGTTTAGTTCAATAAACATTAAGCATAAGTTTGAATATGTTGAATAGTGAAGATTATTTGCCACTTAGTGATGTAGCTCATGTTCTATTTCCTAGAGAGACATATTGAGAGTAACTGCTATTGAGCCTTTGGCCTGGACTGGAAAAAGGGGCCCCATTTTGGATGGGTCTAGCCCCCAACCAACAGTGATGCTTTGCTATGTAGTTAGGGCTAGTATACAGCCCCATGTGTTCCTCCTGGCCCGGTGCCTCATAGTCCTGTAAGTCACAGAATATTGATTTAAAACCACATTTTCATTGTGTGTGTGTCTGCATGCCTGAAACGGGTATTAAGCCATCTATCTGGCACAGACAATGTCTTCAGGTAAGACTTGATATTCTTAAATGGATACTTGTTGGAGATAGACTGCTATAACTAACTATATATTTTAAAAAATTTGTATTTTATATAATAATAAAATACAATAATTGCTTGAAAAGTATCACAGATTTTTCATATGTTATATAATTCTGTAAAGAATTCTTTGATGTAGGTGTTATAGAAAATTTTGTGATTGTGGCCCAGAAGGTGGCTCAAAGGATAGAGCATTGGATTCTCAACCATGAGGTTCTGAGTTCAGTCTCTGGCAGCACATGTACCAGAGTGATGTCTGGTCCTTTCTCTCTCTCCCCTCCTATCTTTCTCATAAATAAATAAATAAGTTCTTTAAAAAAAAAGGAAAATTTTGTGATTAAGGAAATTGTTTAGTGGTCAGAGTACTAGCTTAAAGTAAACTACTAGAAAGCAAACAAAAAACTCAGATGTAAGTGTATATGTGATGTTGTTACTTATAATCGTAACAAATTTGATCATCTCCCCCCTTTCTGGCACTAAGCACCTAATATCCTTGAAATTTTCTGAATGGACTTTAAAACTATATTTGCTATGACAGTGAGGCCACTTTGGAAATGCCCCTAGTCCCATGAAGTCCAGAGACCAGTTGCCTGTGAAACCAGGCAAGTAATTCTGAGGTTGGGATTCTCAGTCCTTTTCTCCCAAGCACTACCGCCAGGGCAAAGGAAGGAGTTGAATCTGTCACCGAAGACCAGCAATTTAATTTGTCCACAGCTGTATAATGAAGTCTCCACAAAAACCAAGAGAATGGGATTTGAGAATAATTTGAGGGCTGGGTACACGTGTCTTCAGCCTCATTCATTCTATTCTCTCTACCCTCTACTGCTTTCTGGAGTTCATCTATTTTGTTACCGTATTCTGATACTGTTTTAGATTGTTCAACTAGTTGTGTTCTTAACTCAGCTATTTCAGATTTAGCTCTCCAGTAACCTTGAGATAATTAGTGTTTTCTTCCAGAGTCCCATTTGTTGTTTCTACATTTCTGATAACAATTCTTTCAAACTCTTTACTCACTGCTGTGATTATTTCCTTAACTAGTGTTTGGATGTTGACTTTATTTTGTGCTTCAACCTTTGGGGGGCTTTTAGCTGGACTCTTGTCCTGGTTCATTTATCCAATATTTCTTCTTGTTGGTTTACCAGTTTTATGTATTATATTATGAGGTCCCTCTCTCAGTACTTTTCAAATTACTAATCACTCTTGCCTGGATTGACTTGTAGCTAACTAAGGCACTTAAAGGGTTCACAGTTGTGGAAATTGAAGTTGTTTCAATATTATTTTAATCCCTGAGTTGGAGCACAGTGCCTTAAAAGTCTCTGTTGTTTTTGCCGAGCTGGCTTCATGGGCGGGTAACAGATGACCAGAACACATGGCTGAGCTGAGAATGCAGTTTAATCTTTATTCACGAACGGGCAAACAGTCCAACACCTAATCACCACACCATGTGCTCCTCCATCTTTCTCCTCCGGCAACAGAGAGAGGAACCCAGGAAGTATGTAGGATAGAGGGCGGGGAGAAGGGAGAAGCGCGAAACTAGCAAGGCCTAAACCAAATCTCTGAGAGGTGGGGGGAGTGAGACAAAACCAATGTAACAGAAAAGACCATGTAAATAGACCACAATGTCAAGAAATGTAACAGAAGCAGAACTAGATCCCAGAAATAGAACTAGAAGCATACCAACAAGCCTCTTTTGTTCTTTTTCTTCCCCATAGGCTATGGGAGCCTGAGGGCTTTTAAACTATAAGTAGGCTTCTTAGCTTAATCATTGACTCCTGACCAAGAGATAATGCAGGGTGTAGCAGAGATAATCCATTGGTTATGCAGAGAGACTTTCACAGCCCCACTGCTAGGCCACCTAGGTAGAAATCTTCTTCTGAGTTTCCTGGTTAGTTCTCTGTCCCCTGGTGTCAGCACAGGGCCTCCCTGCTGCTGCTCCAGCTTCTGAGGGCAGTAGCAATGGAGACTCACAGTTGCATTTGGTGAGTCTTAGGGGAGTCCTTTCTTCCATTCAGCCATATTTTTGTTTGTGAAAGAGACAATTCCACACAATTCCCATCACTAGAACTCTGTATCCCACCCTTTCCCCTGATAGCTTTACTATCTTTAACCTTCTGGGAATATGGACCCAGTATCATTGTGGGATGCAGAAGGTGGTAGTTCTGGCTTCTCTAATGCTTCTCTGTTGAACATGGGTGTTGGCAGGTAGATTCATACTCCCAGTTTGACTCTCTCTTTCCCTAATGGGGTGGGTCTCTGGGGAATTGGGGCTCCAGGACACATTGGTGGGGTTGTCTGCCAAGAGAAGTCTGTTTGGCATCATGGTAGTATGAACATGGTAGCTAGAACCTGGTGACTGAAAAAAAAAAAGAGTTAACATATAAAGCCAAACAAATTCTTGACTAATCATGAACCTAAAGGCTGGAATATTGCAGATGAAGATTTGGGGTCTCCATTTTGAAGATAGATAGTAGTTCTATTTTAGTTATATTCCAAAGGCCCTCTGACTATACTAGTTTTTTCCTGAGCCTGACATCTGATATTCATGTGGACCCAAGTTATTGTCTGGGGAGATTATGGTATGGCTGGAAAAAGGGATAGAAAGCTGGATCAGGGAAGAGAGTAGCTCCCAAATATGGGAAAGGGGTATAAATATTCTTGATTGTCACTTGCGGCGGCAGCGGGACGCAGAAAAAGGAGGTTTGGAGCAGAAAGGGAACACAATCCTTTATTCGCACTGGCACCTCAGATTTGGGTGAGAGAGCAGCAGTTTGGGCCATGTGGAGGTAGCAAAAATGGCCGCCTCACGCAGCAACCTTCCCTGCATCTAATCACCGAAGTGAAAGGCGGGCAAGAAAGCGAGGGGCAGAAGAAGAAGGGCTTTTATGGGAATAGCTCTTGTGAGAATGGGAAGGGGGAGGAGTAACCAAAGCACTCCAGGGTAGGATAATAACTCTCGCAGAAATGGGAAGGGGGAGGAGTAACCATAGCACTCCAGGGTAGGATAATAACTCTCCCGGGAATGGGAAGGGGGAGGAGTAACCAAAGCACTCAACTATCGAGGGGAATTGACAATGCCCTGAGGGCACAACATGGCGAAACAGGCTCTCTGAGAATGTCCCAACTCTTGTGGGAACTAGCAGTAGCCTGAGGGGACAACATGGTGGTTGTGACTGCATCTGCACAGTTTCCCAGCAGTTGACTGTAAACCCCATCGATTTGATGTGATGTGGGGCCCATATTTAGCTTAGGAGCCTATGTGACCTCTGCATCCCTGTAGATCTGAGCTCACATTCTGTGGTCATGAGTAGGAATGTTCCAAGCTGCCCCAAATATCAGGACCCATCTTCCTCAGGTGGTAGAGTATGTTATCCAGCCTCCCTTCAGAGAATGGAACATTCTCTATCGTTGTTGATCCACATTGAGAACTAGGTCCTATGACAGCTTCCAACAGGGTCCATTGTGTTGTTCCTGATGGAGATGACCAGTGACAATGGAGAGAGGGATCTATTCTAGTTCTATGCCCATCATGTCTGTTTGGGAATCCTAGGACTCCCTGACTAGACCCCCAGCTGATGGGGTGGCCTGATAGTGACTAAAGAGTCATTATTAAAGCATGCCAGAATAGGAAAGCTATCAGGGGAGGGGGTGGGATAGGGTGTTCTGGTGGTGGGAATTGTATGAGTTGTACTGCTCTTACCCTATGGTTTTTGTCAGTGTTCCCTTTTTAAAAAAATTTTTTTATATTTATTTATTCCCTTTTGTTGCACTTGCTATTTTTATTGTAGTCATTATTGATGTTGTTGTTGTTGAATAGGAAAAAGAGAAATGGAGAGAGAAGGGGAAAACAGAGAGGGGGAAAGAAAGATAGACATCTGCAGACCTGCTTCAGTGCTTGTGAAGCGACTGCCCTGCAGGTGGGGAGCCGGGGGCTCGAACCGGGATCCTTATGCTGGTCCTTGCTTGCACTTTGTGCCACTTGTGCTTAATCCACTGTGCTACCACCAGACTCCCCAGTGTTTCCTTTTTATAAATAAAAACAAAATGAAAAAAAAGTATGCAAGTCTCTTGCCCTTACTCAGCTTTTGCAGTCCTTACTTTGATAAATTTAGCTTTGGAGTGACTGAGAGAACTGTAATAGGAAGTAGGTGAGTAGGGTATCTAGGTCTAAGTAGAAACTATTTCAATAGGAACTTTATTGTGTATTTTTAGGTCTTTCTACTTGCTTGCTTCATTTATTGACTCACTGCAAACTATTGTTCACTTTTGCTTGCAGGTATATTTTTTGCCCTAATTTATGAATACATGTAATCATATGCCCTATCTCATGGGACCTTGTGTATATATAGGTTTTGAGGCTTGTTTAGGAAGTGAACACCTAAAATGGAATTAGAAAATCCTATGAGAAAGGAAAGATCTCACCTGAGTAATGAGGCTGAAGGGTTGACAATCCATGCCTGACATCTCTGGACACGGTCTGAAATGAAGTATGCTGAGGTGGTACTCATTGCATTGATTAGGTTGGGATCAGCAAATGCAGTATCAGTTGGTATGATTTAAGAGAAGCATTCAGGAAAGTGAGCCCCCACCCTAAAGTTTCCAGGACTGGGGAAAATATGGACTCTATAGAGGAAGCAGGAGGTTCCTGCTGTCTTAGGGTTTAAGGAGGTACTAGATAGTTATTGCTATAATCAAATTATTTGGAAATTGGGTTAACTTTGAAAATCCCATTGTTAGGATTTGCTGTATCATACACAACATCACCATAATTTATGTCCTTGACATTATTTATATATAGGTGTGTCTTATAAAGTAATGCCACCAGTTGCTTCTGTTCTCCCTGGTCTGAGCTTTTAGGAGAGTCAACTGTTAAAATTCAGTATGATTATATGTTTGAAGTCTTATGTGCTTAGATTGAAGAAACATATACTCAGCCTATGGTCTGTGCATTAAAAGGTTTGAGACATTCAATCAGTTTTTCCCACTCTCATGTTAATTAAATAGTGATTCATGAGACTACAAGTTAATAGGAGTGTACAGCAACACCATTCCCACTACCAAATGACTGTCCCATTCTCCCACCCAGTGAAGCTGAACATCCACCCTGTCCCTTCCCCAGAGATTTTTACTTTGGTGCCCTACTCCAAACTCAGTCAGATTCTGCTTTGAGTTTCCCTTTCTGTTTTTCTTTCTCAACGTCTGTTTATGCGTGGGATCATCCCATACTCATCTTTGTCTTTCTGACTTAGCTCACTTAACATAATTCCTTGTAACTCTGTCCAAGATGGGCCAGAGAGGGTGGGTTTATTGTTCTTAATAGCTGCATAGTATTCCACTATATATATATATATATATATATATATATATATATATATATATATATAATCACAGCTTTCTCAGCCACTCATCTTACAACACTTTTCTTATCATAACCATTCTTTTATGTTGTCATAAAGTGGCAACATCTGTAAACTAAACTGCCTGATCTTGCTCCTCAGTGAAGAGAAAATTAAATTTGAGCACTGGAGTTGAATTCTAGGGACCTCACCCATGCAAAGCACACACTCTGCCACCCAATTGCAAGCAGAGTCCTTGGTCTTGTGATGCCATAGGCTCTCCCTGTGCCCACTGGACTGAGAGTCTGCTTTTGCCTCAGTGGTCCAACTGATGGACGTCACTATAGCTTGTACTGAGACCTCATGCAAATGTGTTTCTACTGCCCCCAGCCTGACTCTGTAGTTTTATTTTCCTTCTTTAGAGAAAGAGAGTGTACATACACACCATTCCCACCACCAAAAGAGTGTGACTCATCCCTCCCACCCACTCCCACCCCCCACTAGCCCAGGAAGCTGCATGTCTACCCCTCACCACAGGGTTTTTACTTTGGTGCCCTACTTACAATTTGGTCAGGTCCTGCTTTTAGTTTCCCTTCCAGATCTTCTTCCTCAACTTCTGTTGATGAGTGGGATCATCCCATACTCATCTTTATCTTTCTGACTTAGCTCACTTAACATAATTCCTTCTAGCTCCATCCAAGATGGGTTAGAGAAGGTGGGTTCATTGTTCTTGATAGCTGCATAGTATTCCATTGTGTATATATACCACAGCTTTCTCAGCCACTCATCTGTTGTTGGGCACCTGGGTTGCTTCCAGGTTTTAGCTATTATGAATTGTGCTGCTATGAACATAGGAGTACACACCTCTTTTTGGTTGGGTGTTTTGGAGTCCTTGGGGTATAACCTCAGGAGAGGAATTACTGGATCATATGGAAGGTCCATGTCTAGCCTTCTGAGAGTTTTCCAGACTGCTCTCCACAGAGGCTGGACCAATTTACATTCCCACCAGCAATGCAAAAGGGTTCCTCTGTCCCCACAGCCTCTCCAGCATTTGTTGCTGCTGTCCTTTTTGATGTATGCCCTTCTTACATTCTTACATTCTTATGAGGTGGTATCTTAGTGTTGTCTTAATTTGCATTTCTCTGACAATCACCTAGAGCAGTTTTTCATATGTTTGTTAGCCTTTTGGATCTCCTCTGTAGTGAATGTTTTGTTCACTTGCTCTGCCCATTTTTCGATGGGGTCATTTGCTTTTTTGGTGCTAAGTTTGCTGAGCTCTTTATATATTTTGGTGATTAGTTTCTTTTCTGACGTATGGCATGTAAAGATCTCCCATTCTGTGTGGGGTCTCTTTGTTTGTGTGATACTTTCTTTGGATGTGCAGAAGCTTTTCAATTTGATGTAGTCCCATTGGTTTGTTTCTGCTTTAGTCTTCTGTTGGTATCTTCTAATTCTGCTTTTAAAAACCCCTTCTGTTTCATTTGGTTTAAATCCCCCCTGCTTAACACTGCATTCTCTTTACATAACCACTGTATTCTATTTACATAACCACTGCCATCTATTTACATAAATCACTTTTACATTTACATAAAGCACCACCTTCCCTCCAGGGCATTGGTGGTTTAGTGGTAGAATTCTCACCTGCTCCACCCCCTCTCCTTGTCACACCATGATCCTCTCCTTGTCACACCCTGATTTTCACCAGTCACTTTTCTCTCCACCCTCTCTACGTCACATCCTGTTCACACCCTACTTGGGAAGTATATATAAAGACAACATTGTTCGTTTTAGTGAGTTGTTAGTTTAGCTTAGCTTGGTATAAATTGTGCTGCGTCCTGCATGAATAAAGAGATACTGCCTACAGCTCAACCATGAGTCCCTGGTCGTCTGTTATCTGTCAGTGAAGCTCAGCCCGACAGTCTTCCTTGCAATTGGGTTTGATTCATCAAAGATGTCCTTGAGGTGTAGGTGGGAAACTGTTTTACCAATGTTTTCCTCTAAGTATTTGATTGTTTCTGGTCTGACATCTAGGTCTTTGATCCATTTGGAGTTGATTTTTGTTTCTGGTGAGATAAAGTGGTTCAATTTCATTCTTCTGCATGTTGCAACCCAGTTTTCCCAGCACCATTTATTGAAGAGAGCCTCCTTTTTCCATTTAATACTTTGGGCCCCCTTATCAAAGATTAGATGTCCATAGGTGTGGGGATTATTTCTGGGCTTTCAATTCTGTTCCACTGGTCTGTGTGCCTATTTTTGTTCCAGTACCATGCTGTTTTGATGATGATGGCTTTATAATATAGTTTAAGGTCTGGGAGTGTGATTCCTCCATTTCTGTTTCTTTTCCTCAAGATGGTTTTGGCAATTCTAGGTGTTTTCATGTTCCAGATAAATGATTGTAGTGTTTGTTCTATTCTCTTAAAGAAGCTTGGTGGAACTTTGATGGGTATTGCATTAAATTTGTATATGGCTCTGGGGAGAATATTCATTTTGATGATATTTATCCTTCCAATCCATGAGCATGGGATATCTTTCCATTTCTTGGTATCAGTTTCTATTTCCTTGAGTAGCAACTCATAGTTTTCAGTATACACGTCTTTCACTTCTTTGGTCAACTTTATTCCTAGGTATTTGATTGATTTTGCTGAAACAGTAAATGGGAGTGATTTCTGGATGTCTTCTTCAGATTTAGTGTTTGTATAAAGAAATGCCACTGATTTTGGTACATTGATTTTGTAGCCTGATACCTTGCTATATTGCCTAATAACTTCCAGTAGTTTTCTGCTGGATTCTATAGGTTTTTCGATGTATACTATCATATCATCTGCAAATAGTGAGAGATTGACTTCTTCCCTTCCAATCTGTATTCCTTTGATTTCTTTCTCTTGCCTGATTGCTATGGCAAGAACTTCCAATACTATGTTGAAGTGTAATGGTGATAGTGGGCATCCCTGTCTAGTCCCCGAACTGAGGGGGAATGCTTTCAGCTTCTGTCCATTGAGTATGATGTTGGCTGTAGGTTTGATATATATAGAATCCACTATCTTGAGGAATTTCCCGTCTATTTCCATTTTTTGTAGAGTTTTGAGCATGAATGGGTGTTGGATTTTGTCAAAGGCTTTCTCTGCATCTATTGAGATAATCATGTGGTTTTTGGGTTTGCTTTTATTGATGTGGTGAATGACATTGATTGACTTTTGGATGTTGAACCAGCCTTGCATTCCTGGGATGAATCCCACTTGGTCATGATGAACAATCTTTTTGATATGTTGCTGTATCTGGTTGGCCAAGATCTTGTTTAATATTTTGGCATCTATGTTCATCAGAGATACTGGTCTGTAGTTTTCCTTTTTTGTTCTGTCCCTATCAGCTTTTGGTATCAGGGTGATGTTGGCTTCATAGAAGGTGGAAGGGAGTATTCCTGTTTCTTCAATCTTATGTAAAAGCTTAAGAAGTATGGGTACTAACTGTTTCCTGAAAGTTTTGTAGAATTCATTTGTGAAGCCATCTGGTCCAGGACTTTTGTTGTTGGGGAGATTCTTAGTAACGGTTTCAATTTCTTTGTCTGTGATTGGTGCATTTAGATTTTGTAGTTCTTCTTGGTTCAGTTTTGGAAGGGCATATGCTTCTAGGAATTGTTCCATTTCTTCCAGATTCTCTAGCTTGGTGGCGTATAGTTCTTTATAGAAATTTCGCAGGATTCTCTGGATTTCTGTGGTGTCAGTTGTGATATCTCCTCCATCGTTTACAATTCTATTAATTTGAGTCTTCTCTCTTTTTTGTTTGGTGAGTCTGGCTAGGGGTTTGTCAGTTTTGTTTAATCTTTCAAAGAACCAACATTTGGCTTCATTGATCTTTTGTATGGTTCTTTTATTTTCGATGTTATTTATTTATGCTATAACTTTTGTGATTTCTGTCCTTCTGGTTGCTTTAGGGTTCCTTTGTTCCTCTTCCTCTAAGTCCTTGAGGTGTGCAGTAAGGTCATTCATTTGAGCTTCTTCTTGGTGTTTAATATGTGATTGTATGGCTATAAGTTTCCCTCTCAGTACTGCTTTAGCTGTGTCCCAAATATTTTGATAGGTTGTGTCTTCATTTTCATTTGTTTCCAGGATCATTTGAATTTCCTGCTTGAGTGAATCTCTGACCCAGTGGTTCTTAAGGAGTATGTTGTTTACTTTCCAAATTCTGTGACTTTTAATAATTTTCTGTTTGTTGTTAAATGTTAGTTTTACTCCACTGTGGTTTGAGAAGATACTTGGGATGATTTCGATTCTCTTGAATTTATTGATGCTGTCTTTGTGGCCTAACATGTGGTCTGTCCTGGAGTACGTGTTATGTGGATTTGAAAAGAAGGCATATTGCAGTTTTCTGGGGTGAAGGACTCTGAAAATGTTCAAGAGGTCTAGTCTGTCAATATCTTCATTCAATTCTCTTATATCTTTGTTGGTTTTCTGCTTTGTTGATCTGTCTAAGTATGAGAGTGGGGTATTGAAGTCTCCCACTATTGTTGTATTACTATTGATGTATTTTTGAAATTCTTTCAGTAAGTGATTGACATATTTAGATGGTCCCTCATTGGGTGCATAGATGTTAATAATTGTTAAGTCTTCTTGGCTGATTGATCCTCTAATCATTATGTAATGTCCTTGCCTATCTTTTGTTACTTTATTTAATTTAAAATCTATTGTGTCTGAGATGAGAATGGCTGTTCCTGCCCTTTTTTGTGGTCCGTTATCCTGTATGATAGTTTTCCATCCTTTCACTTTAAGTCTGTGTTTATCTTGTTGTGACAGGTGGGATTCTTGCAAGCAGCATATGGTTGGGTTATGTTTTCTGATCCATCCCCCCACTCTGTGACTTTTGATGGGTGAGTTTAAGCCATTGATGTTTATTGATATTATGGATTAAAAATGTTTTTTTTTGCTCTGATATATTGCAAGTATTATAGTGATGTTCTTGTTTATAAGAGGTCTTTTAGAACCTCTTTCAGGGCCGGATTGGTGATGGTTGCCTCCTTTAACTGTTGTTTATCTAAGAAGGTTTTGATCCCTCCATCTAGTTTAAATGAAAGTCTAGCAGGATATATTATCCTTGGTTGAAACCCTTTTTCATTCAGGGCTCGATAGATATCTTGCCACTCCCTTCTGGCTTTTAGAGTTTGAGTGGAGAAGTCTGCAGATAATCTTATGGGTTTTCCCTTGTATGTGACTTTTTGTTTCTCTCTTGCAGCCTTTAGGATCCTTTCTTTATCCTTACTTCTTCTCATTGTGACTATGATGTGTCTTGGTGTCTTCAGGTCTGGGTTGATTCTGTTTGGTACTCTCTAGGCCTCTTGAATCTTGATATCCTTTCTGTTATTCAGGTCTGGGAAGTTTTCTTCTATTACTTCCTCTAGATCTTTGCTTCCCCTTCCTCTCTTTCTTCCTCTGGCAGGCCAATTATATGAATGTTCCTTCTTTTGAGATCATCCCATATGTCTCTGTTGTTGTTTTCAGTGTCTCTCAATCTCTTTTTAAGCTCTTTCACCTCTTTTTTAGTTTTCTCTAACTCATCCTCTGTCTGACTAATTCTGTTTTCTGCTTCTGTTAGTCTGCTTTCCCTTGCCTCAGCTTCTTTCTTCATTATAGCTATTTCAGCTTTCAGTTCTCTAATTGCCTCAAGATAATCAGTATTTTCCTTGGGGGGGTCTCAACTGTTGTTTCCCTAATATTGCCATTCCTTTCCTCCAATGTTGTTTTCATTTCTGTGATTAATAAGTTTATTATTGCTTGCATACTTTTCTTATCTATGGTTACTTCTGGCTGATTTGTAGTTTCTTCTGGGCTCTTGTCTTTATTCATTGGAGTAGCAGTTTTATTTGTTTTTGATCTACCCATTTTTTTGATTTATGTGTTTCTTTTTTTATGCTCTGTTGTTCCTCAGTTGTTGTGTCTTGAGTACAAGCAACACTGTACTAAATACCTTTATGACAATTGCACTCACCAACCTCAGGAATTACAATAACAACTGAAGCAAGTATTGAAGCAGTTTAGTCACTACCAGTTAGCCAAACAATGTCTCCAGTCCATGAAAAAATAGTAACCAAATCCCAGTGAAGAAGAAAGAGAAAAGAAAGAATTGATAGCAAGAATAGACAGTTATGCAAATCTACTATCCACTGGATATTCTAGGGGTAGCAAGAGGGGAAAGGGAAGTAGAGCAGAGATACACACATAGAGAGTCCACTCTGAGTCAGATTTCTTCCCCAAAATAATTCACAAATTCAGAAAGGCAAAGAAGAAGGAAGGAAGAAGTGTATGACAAGATAAAAAAAAAAGAGAGAGGGAAAAGAGAAAAGATAAGAAAAAGAGCTGTAATTAAAGAGCAGTGAAAGGAAAGTTTTTTTTTGATTACTTTATTTTTAATTTAATTTAATTTAATATTTTTTAATTAGCCAGTAGGAGGAGGGAGGGGAGAGTCTGTAGAGGAGGTAGGAATAACGAGACAAGTTCCTCTCACAATAGATAAGATGCCCACTACCCTAGCAATGAAAGATACCCTAAGAGTTAATTCTGATCAACCTAAAGGGGGGGAAGATACATGCCTTTATATAATATTAATAATAAAATAGAGCAGGGTAAAAAAAAAAAACCCTGTCCCAGATTACCTCAAACCTCGTGATCAGAGGCAGCTGATTGTTAAGAAAGAGAAAAAAAAATCCTCTGGACTAGACAAGGATAGCTGAAATAGACAGTTATGCAAATCTACTCTCCACTGTATATTCTAGGGGTAGCTAAAGGAGTAAGACAAGTTGAGCAGAGATACTCGCAATGAGAGTCTACTCTGAGTCAGAATTCTTCCCCAAAATAATTCCCAAATGTGTATCAGTGAATTCAAATAGCACACTGTTTGGTGGTGTGGGGGATGGGGCCTATGGCTTTGGAAGCTGTAGGATTAGGGAAGAAAGGATGACAAACATAAGAAAAAGAAAAAAAAGAAAGAGAGAGAAAAAAGAAAAAGATAAGAAAAAGAACAGTTATAAAAGAGCGGTGAAAGGAAAGAATTTTTTAAATTATTTAATTAGCTATGCAATGTGAGGTGGGGGGGTTGGCTACTTAGAAAGAAAAAAGGCCAGAGGTTTCAGAAGGGTATAGACTTAGAATGAATGATACTCCCTGGTGGGATAGGAATCTTGGTAAAGAAAGAAGCTCAGCAGGGGAGCCTGCTAGGAGCTGGTCCCCAGGGACTGGTTATGGGGGGGGTGGAAGGGGGAGGAGGTGTGCTTAATAATTTTAAAAGAAAAAAATGTTTTTCCCTTTTTTTCTACTCTATTTTTTAACCCAAATTAAATTATAGTCAACTCCTTGGTGTCACCGCTAGGACCCCTTATTGACTGGCCTCCTAAAGGCAGAAAATCCTACTGTTTCCAGAAGATGTGGTCAGAGCTCAAGCCACTAGCAGCTTCTCAGTCCTCCATCTTCTGGGAACCTCTAATAAAACATTTTTTTAAAAGTTTAATACCAGAGAGAAAACCATTTTTCACTCTGGCGTATGTGTTGCTAACGAGGGAACTCTGGCCCTTTGTGTGCAGATCTGTGCTCGAACACTGAGTCACTTCACCAGTCATGGAAAGATTTTTGTTACCTGTTTTTGGTTCTTTATTTCACTAACATCAGTTTTTAAAATACTCCAATTTAGTATTGGAAAGTCTTGGAAATAAGGCACCCAGGTAGACATACTCCGTAATGTGTTTCATTACTTTTTTTTGACTAATCAATTCCATCTTTCCTGATTTCCTTGGAACCTGAAGCCAAAGTTGTATCTGCTTTCAAGTAAAGAATTTAGTGATAGATTTATTCTACTGTGCCATGCTTTTTCTTAAAGGGTATGTTGGCATGGTTGATTCTTATATTCTTACCTACTAGAGATGTTTAGGTGAAGGGATTGGTAGTAGATCGGGTTCCTGTGACAAAGGACAACATTTGACATTTGAGGGCTGCAGTGTCAGTTCTCAGTGATACTCCCATGTTCTCAATTTTCATAGTTTCACCCTTTTTAATTTTAAATTCAGCCTTCAGGCAGATAGCACAGATTTGTGAAGGAGTTCCCTTCTGTAGTATCCAGGTTCTAAGAAGTCACGCAACAGGTTCTTAAAGGAATTTTTAAGTATAATTTTTTCCTTCACAGTCAAAATGGAGAAATTCTTTATAAAACTCCATTATCCATGAATACCTTTGGTGATAAGTGTTTCTGTGTTCACAAGCCTTAGATAAAAGATTTATAAATTGTTGGAAAAATGTTACTGGCTTATAACAGATATAGCTCGCGCTTTTATTTTTAACTGAACTCTTATCTTCAGAAATGAAAATGTTTATTTTAGGATAACATAAATTTGGTGGTTTAGTAGCATATATGAATTATGTTCAAGATATAATTAGAACAATTCTGGATCCTTTTTCTTTTCTTTCCTTTTCTTTTTCTTTTTCTAAGTGACACTGGAGAATGAACCTAGGATCTCACATATGTTTGATAGCACCCCTAAGTAGTTCTCATAGCCCAATTTTCTCATTACTTATTTCAAGGAGGTTAGACGAGAAAGATAAAAGAGGGAGGAAGGGAGAGAGATAAAGGAAGAGAGGAAGAGAGAGAGAGAGAAAGAGAGAGAGAGAGGAGAGAGGGAGAGAGAGAGAGGAAATACTGTAGCACTGTATCATCCTCCTGTGCCACCTGGGACATTCCCATGTAGTGCTGTGACTCAAATCCAAGGCCCTGCATATGATAATACTTGCGACTCTTTCAGGCAAGCTATTTCTCAGCCAAAAAGTTTCCAGGTATCATGAAAGGACAAATCCTTTTGGGAGATCTGAAATTCTAAATTCAGTGAATCATATGATTTCCCCCCCTTTTGTTGCCCTTGTTGTTATAGCCTTGTTGTGGTTGTTATTGTTGTTATTGATGTCATTCATTGTTGGATAGGACAGAGAGAAATGGAGAGAGGTGGGGAGACAGAGAGGAGGAGAGAAAGACAGACACCTGCAGACCTGCTTCACTGCTTGTGAAGCAACTTCCCTGCAGGTGGGGAGCCGGGGACTCGAACCAGGATCCTTATGCCAGTCCTTGTGCTTTGTGCCGGACGCCTGAATGATATGATTTCTATAAGAGGGCATTGCTTTCTGGTGTGAACACAGTTATAATTCCTAGGCTTTAAGTGTCACTTTAATAATTATTATAAGGGTTGAGAGAGAAAAGCCTATTTTTCTCATATCAAATTTGTACTATATTTTAAGTTCGGCTAATAATACAATTATGCCTATCTAAGCTCTGTTTGATGAGTTCCTTTTAAAAATTTTATATATGGGGGGTGGGTGGTGGTACAGCATGTTAAGCACAGGTGTCGCAAAGCGCAAGGACTGGCATAAGGATCCCAGTTTGAGCCCTGGCTCACAGGCGGTGAAGCAGGTCTGCAGGTGTCTGTCTTTCTCTCCCCCTCTCTCCCCTCCTCTCTCCATTTCTCTCTGTCCTATCCAACAATGACAACATCAACAACAACAATAATAACTACAACAATAAAACAAGGGCAACAAAAGGAAAAAATAAATAATAAAAAATGACTTTGAAGAATTAAGTCTACAGCAAGGAAATCAAAAATAAAACTGAATCAGTATTTCTACAGCAACCTAGACAAATTGCACATATATGTAAAATCACATTGTATTTGTCTTTGCCTCTTATTTCATTTAACCCAGTGCCCTAAAGATTCATTCATATTGTAACAAATGTTATGTTTTCTCTTTTTTGTGGGTGAGTAATGCTCCCTTTGTATCTGTATTTGTGTTTATCAAATAAGGAGGCCATTACATTGAGATGGTGCTACTGCCATGGTGGTTCACATAAGCAAGCCACAATCTCAGTGGTGCTGCTGAACTGTTAGGTCTTGAGAATTCTTTGTGTGTGTGAAGGTATTTTTAGCTTCTAAACCCATCCAGCCTCTCTCAAGTGCTTCCAGCGTGCTGGTTTTTAAGATTTACTGTTATTACAAGGCTGCTAGTCATCTCCCTGTGGACCTGGAGGAAAGGACATGGGAATGGACACGTGAAAATGTGACAAAGCTGCTATTTGCACAAAGATTCTGCTGAGTTTCTGGTACAAATTCTGCACAGTCTGGTGCAAATATTTGTTTAATTTCCAGAGTTCTTGAAAAGTTTATTTTGACTTTTTAAAAAACTTTTTATTTATAAAAAGGAAACTTTTTTGCTTTTGAATTTTTTTGGCCAGTGTTCTTGTTACTTTTATGACAGAGTAGATTTTTAGAGATCTTTTCTCTAATATTGCAAAAGTGCTTCTTCATTGGCATTTAAAAGCAATGCAGAGTACACCTTGTTCAAATTCAGTGTTGAACTGCACCAATAAGCAGATGAATTCAGGTGAAGCAGAGAGCAGGCAGAGTATTGACTGGCAAGTGCTCGCTGAGTTGAAGGCTACACTGAAAAGGCTTTCTTTGAATAAAACGTGTTTGGAAGGGACTTGAGTGCTTGGACCATGACTAATATGGTGTGATAGAGCCACTCAAAGATTATGCTAATGGTTTTGCATAGGGTGAGAAAAGATGAAGAAAGGAATTTAGTGGAAGTGACAATCTACATGTGTGTGTTTAACTGTGAACCTACCAACTAGGAGCCTGCAAGGCACTGTTTTACTTGAGGCACAGGAGCCTGTGGGGGTGAGAGAGAGAAGTTGAGAGAGAGAGAGAGAGAGAGAGAGAGAGAGAGGAGAGTGAGAGTTAAAGGAGAATGCTTGAACACCACTTCACTGTCCAGTGAGCTCACTCAGTGCTGTCTACCTGACAAGAGTGAGCCACTCATGGCACGGGATGGGTGGCATATGGGAATAGAAGAGTTTCAAAAGATAGAATTGTAGCCAATCTGTTTTGCAGATATGCTGGTAAAGAAGTAATAATTGGGGGCCAGGTAGTCGTGCACCTGGTTGAATGCACATGTCATAGTGCACACACACCTGGACTTGAGACCCCCGTCCCCACCTGCACGGGCGAAGCAGGGCTGCAGGTGTCGCTCTGTCTCTTTCTCTGTCTCCCCCTTCCCTGTCAATTTCTCTCTACCTCTATCCAGTAAATAAATGTTAATAAAATCTTTTTAAAAAGAAGTAAAAGTTAGAATAGTGGAAGAATATGAGGTGAATTTATATATATAAAGATGAGACACATAGACATTAGTTATTGAAGCCAGAGTTCTAGGCTATTAAAGCTAAATGTTTTCAAGAGACTTCCTACACCACATTAATTTAGGAGAAAAAATGTCTTTTTAAGGTGAAATGTATTCCAAAATGTTTTTAATGTTAAATTAAAACATTATATTAAATGTCAAATTAAATTAATGTTAAATTAAAACACGGAGCACTATCAGTGCTGTCTGTGAATTCTCTAGGGAAGTAGATCAACTCCAGGGTCTGGTAATAAAGGGTTTAATTACTATACAATTACTGGCAGTGGCAGGTTGATAGATTTAGTTGAGTGTGCATTTATTTTATTTTATTTTAATTTGTTATGTGGTGTCAGAGAATGAACTCAGAGTCTCATACATGAGTGAAACCACTGAGCTCCCTCCTGGACCCAATTTTTAATTTTCGTGGGGGGGGGCACAAGGGTTGGAAGAGACACAGAGAGAGGAGAGACACCTTACCCCTCTTCTACTGTCCAAGGAGTCCTGTCAGTGTTGCCTGTGACACAGCCGTGTGCTCCAGAGGCTCCCTCCCAGGGCCTGTGCATGGCGAGACATACTAGCAAGTGAGCCGTACCCCCCCACAGTGATAGTAATACTGTACCCTCCCCCTACAGATCTACGTCCCTGAATAGTAACAGTTTTATTGTTCCAAGGTGCCATTTTCTGTTCAGCTGGATAGAGAATGAGAGAGATACAGCACAGTACTGGAGCTTCCCCTGGTGCTGTGGCATTTCTATGTGTACCAGGGTTCAAACTTGCACTGCATGCTTGGTAAGCTGTGTGCCTCTCTGGTGAGCTTTCTTTCTAGCTAGCAGTGTAGCCTTTTGAGGAAGAGTCTAGTTTCACGCACTGTTTGCTACTCAAAGTACAGTACTCCTTTTTTTTTTTTATTTAAGAAGATTAACAAAACCATAGGGTAGGAGGGGTACAACTCCACACAATTCCCACCACCTAATCTCCATATCCCACCCCCTCCCCTGATAGCTTTCCCACTCTCTATCCCTCTGGGAGTATGGACCCAGGGTCATTGTGGGTTGTAGAAGGTAGAAGGTTTGGCTTCTGTAATTGCTTCCCCGCTGAACACGGGTGTTGACTGGCTGGTCCATACTTCCAGTCTGCCTCTCTCTTTCCCTAGTAGGGTGGGTCTCTGGGGAAGCAGAGCTCCCGTATGCCTCTCCCAATCCATATCAAATAATATTGCATCTGCCAATCACAACCTAATCAATGCAACGATTGCCACCTCAACATGCTTCACTTCAGACTGTGTCCAGAGACTTCACGTGCGGAATGACAACCCTTCAGCTTCATTACTTGGGTGAGACCTTTCCTTTCATAGTACACTCTAATTCTGTCTCAGGTGGTTCACTTTCTAACAAAGTCCCAAAACCTAGATATACACCAGTTTCTGTGAGAGAGAGCATATGTTCACACGTATCCATAAACTACTGCAAAATATATACCTGAAAGCAGAAGTACACTAGAGTTTGCAGTGAGTATCCCCCTAACACTTCCTCTCCACTATTCCAAGCTTTGGGTCCATGATTGCTCAACAATTTGTTTGGCTTTGTATGTTAACTCTCTTTTAAAGTACAGTACTTCTGTGCCACCATGCAGCTTCAGCATCGTATTTCAGATTTCCCACTTTTATTTTTCCATGGTCCTTGGAGAGACAAAGCGATAGGTAAGAAGTGAAGTCCTCCTTTGAACTATCTCTGGAGTTCTGACTTCCTTCTTGCTCAACCCTCATCCATCACGCTGGGGCACCATGCTAGATGAGACAGACTAGTCTTGGAACAGGCCCCAGGACACCCCATAGCCAACCTGCCTTCCATCCCTTGCAACTCTGTGCTCTAGCAGTTAACCTTGCTCAAAGTGGGAAAGGAGGAATAGGAAAGGGAGAACCAACTCGGCAATAAAATGTGCTGTTGGGGTGTTGGGTAGTATATCAGCTCCACCTGGCCTCTGCTTAACCAAGCACCGGTATGCCTGTATAGGGATTGGTTTGATCCCACTCAAAGCTGCGGTCTATTTACATAAATCACTTTTATATTTACAGAAAGCACCACCCTCCCTCCAGGGCATTGGTGGTTCAGTGGTAGAAATCTCGCCTGCTCCGCCCCCTCTCCTTGCCTTGTTACACCCTGATTTTCAACAGTCACTTTTCTCTCCACCCTCTCTATGTCACATCTTGTTCACACCCTACTTGGAAAGTATATAAGGACAGCATTGTTCGTTTTAGTTGGTTGTAGTTGTAGTTTGGTCTAGCCTGGCTTAGACTGTGCTGCGTCCTGCATGAATAAAGAGATACTGTGTACAACCCAACCATGAGACCCTGGTCATCTGTCTCCCATCAATGAAGCTCAGCCCGATGTTGGGGAAGTCAGGCGGTGGTGTAGTGGGTTAAGCACACATGGCGCAAAGCTCAAGGACCAGCATAAGAATCCCAGTTGGAGCCCCCGGCTCCCCACCTGCAGGGGAGTCGCTTCACAAGCGGTGAAGCAGGTCTGCAGGTGTCTGTCTTTCTCTCCTCCCCTCTGTCTTCCTCTCCTCTCTCCATTTCTCTGTCCTATCCAACAGCAACGACATCAATAACCACAACAAGGTCAACAAAGGGGAAAATAAATAAAATAAATATAATTTTTTTAAAATGTGCTGTTGGAGGGAAAAAGGAAATCCCTATGGGAGCAGCTAACAGCTTGGTGGCTGAAAGGCAGTAAGATGGAAAGAAAGCAAATTGTTCAATAAACAGGAGCCCAAAGGTAGAAACAGAGCAGATGAAACTCGGGTTTCATGGGGGAAGAAGCTAGGAAGTCTATTTTAGGTATGTTCCAAGGGGTTCATGACTTTAGTCATTTTTGCCTGAGCCCTGACAACTCACATGTAGGTGGACTAAAAGGAAGATGGTGTCAGAGTTGAGAATAGAACTAGAAACCTGGATCAGGGTAAAGTAGCTTCCAGATATGATACCATTAACTGTAGACCCCATCAACCTGCCCCAGAGCCCATGTCTGTTCACATTCAGCACAGGAGCCCCTGTGACTCCTGAATCCCTGGCAGTCTGAGTCACAGCCCATGGTCACAGCTGGGACCTTCTTAGGCAGATTATGCAAATTTTTCATTGATGATGTGTGGTGAGCTGATCCTATTTCATTTTGCTTAGGATTCAGTATATTTTCAGTTGCATTGGGTGTGTTATAAAGGAGAATATTCTTGGGATTTCACCATCCTCAGTCTCACTCAGGGAATACAGCTTTCTGCACAGTGATGCTAGGAAAAATGTCAAAGTTCATATTTAGTTCATTTCTATTTGGAATTATGTCATCATGCCCATGTAGTAGTTAGATACCTGAATTTCATTATACAGTAACTTGTATCTAAATTTTTTAGTTTATTTCTAAAATAAAAAATATTAACAAGACCATAGTATAAGAGGGGTACATTCTACACAGTTTCTACCAGCATATTTCCATGTCCCATCCCCTCCCTTGAAAGCTTTCCTATTCTTTTTTTTTTGTAATTTCTTTATTGGGAAATTAATGTTTTACATTCCACAGTAAATACAATAGTTTCTACATGCATAACATTTGCTGGTTTTCCATATAACAATACAACCCCCACTAGGTCCTTTATCATCCTTTTTAGACCTGTATTCTCTCCCCCACCTACAAACCCCAGAGTCTTTTAATTTGGTGCAATCCACCAAGTCCAGTTCAGGTTCTACTTGTGTTTTCTCTTCTGATCTTGTTTTTCAGCTTCTTCCTGAGAAGGAGATCATCCCATATTCATTCTTCTGTTTCTGATTTATTTCACTTAGCAAAAATTTTTCAAGGTCATCCAAGATCGGCTGAAAACAGAGAAGTCACCATTTTTTATAGCTGAGTAATATATATATATATGGATTTCACCATCCTCAGTCTCA
Organism: Erinaceus europaeus; assembly: GCF_950295315.1. Lineage (NCBI taxonomy): Eukaryota > Metazoa > Chordata > Mammalia > Eulipotyphla > Erinaceidae > Erinaceus > Erinaceus europaeus. The sequence goes on along the minus strand of NC_080168.1, from coordinate 132,443,819 downwards.
CACAGGGAATACAGATTTATGCACATTGATGCTAGAAAAAATGTCAAAGTTCATATTTAGTTCATTTCTATTTGGAATTATGTCATCATGCCCATGTAGTAGTTAGATACCTGAATTTCATTATACATCAACTTATATCTAGATTTTTTAGTTTATTTCTAAAATAAAAAATATTGACAAGACCATAGGATAAGAAGGGTACATATATATACCACAACTTGCTCAGCCACTCATTTGTTGTTGGACACCTGGGTTACTTTCAGGTTTTGGCTATTACAAATTGTGCTGCTATGAACATAGGTGTACACAGATCTTTTTGGCTGGGTGTGTTGGGTTCCTTAGGATCTATCTCCAGGAGAGGAATTGCAGGGTCACAGGACAGGTCCATTTCTAGCCTTGTGAGAGTTCTCCAGACTGTTCTCCACAGAGGTTGGACCCATTGACATTCCCACAAGCAGTGCAGGAGGGTTCCTTTGAGCCCACAACCTCTCCAGAATTTGTTGCTGCTCCCTTTTCTGATGTCTGACATTCTCACAGGAGTGAAGTGGTATCTCATTGTTGTCTTTATTTGCATTTCTCTGACAATCAAAGACTTGGAGCATTTTTTCATGTGTTTCTCTGCCTTTTGGATCTCTTCTGTGGTGAATATTCTGTCCATGTCCTCTCCCAATTTTTGGATGGGGTTATTTATTTTCTTGTTGTTGAGTTTGGCAAGCTCTTTATTTATTATGGTTATCAACCTCTTGTCTGATATATGGCATGTAAAGATCTTCTCCCATTCTGTGAGGGTCTCTTGGTTTGGGTAGTGGTTTCTTTTGCTGTGCAGAAGCTTTTTAATTTGATGTAGTCCCATAGGTTTATGATTGCCTTAGTCCTCTTTGTAATTGGATTCGTTTCATTAAAGGTGTCTTTAAAATTTATGTGGAGGGAGTCGGGCTGTAGCGCAGCCGATTAAGCGCAGGTGGCGCAAAGCAAAAGGACCGGCATAAGGATCCTGGTTCGAACCCCGGCTCCCCAACTGCAGGGGAGTCGCTTCACAGGCAGTGAAGCAGGTCTGCAGGTGTCTATCTTTCTCTCCTCCTCTCTGTCTTCCCCTCCTCTCTCCATTTCTCTCTGTCCTATCCAACAACGAAAACAACAATAATAACTACAACAATAAAACAACAAGGGCAACAAAAGGGAATAAATAAATAAAATAAATATTTTAAAAAATTTATGTGGAAAAGAATTCTGCCAATATTTTCCTCTAAGTATTTGATGGTTTCTGGTCTAACATCCAAGTCCTGGATCTGCTTGGAATTTATTTTTGTATTTGGTGAAATATAGTGGTTTAGTTTCATTCTTATGCATGTTTCAACCCATTTATTCCAACACCATTTGTTGAGGAGACTCTGATTTCCCCATTGAATAGTCTGGGCACCTTTGTCAAAGATTAGATGTCCATAGGTGTGGGGGCTTACATCTGGGCTCTCAATTCTATTCCACTGGTCAGTGTGTCTATTCATGTTCCAATACCAAGCATTTTTGATGACAATGGCTCTGTAATACAATTTGAGATCTGGGAGTATGATGCCTCCAGTTTTGTTCTTTCTTCTCAAGATTGTTTTGGCAATTCTAGGTCTTTTCTGGTTCAAATGATAAACATTTGTAGCATTTGTTCTATTCTTTCTTCTCAAGATTGTTTTGGCAATTCTAGGTCTTTTCTGGTTCAAATGATAAACATTTGTAGCATTTGTTCTATTCTTTCTTCTCAAGATTGTTTTGGCAATTCTAGGTCTTTTCTGCTACAAATGATAAACATTTGTAGCATTTGTTCTGTTCTCCTAAAAAATATGGTTGGGATCTTGATGGGGATAGCATTAAATTTGTAGATGGCTCTGGGTAGTATATTCATTTTGATAATGTTAATTCTTCCAACCCATGAACATGGACTATCTTTCCACTTCTTTGTGTCTTTTTCAATTTCCTTGAGTAGTGACTCACAGTTTTCAGTATATAGGTCTTTCACTTCTTTGGTTAGGTTTATACCTTGATATATTATTGTTTTTGTTGCTATAGTAAAAGAAATTGATTTCTGGATTTCAACTTCTTCTAATTTAGTATTTGCATAGAGGAATGCCACTGACTTTTGAATGTTAATTTTGTAGCCTGTCACCTTACTGTATTGCCTGATGATTTATTTCCAAAAGGTTCTTGCTAGATTCCTTAGGTTTTTCTATGTATGCTATCATGTCATGTGCAAATAGGGAGAGTTTGACTTCTTCTCTTCATATCTGTATGCTTGTAATTCCTTGCTCCTGCCTGATTGCTATGGCAAGAACATCCAACACTATGTTGAATAGTAATGGTGATAGTGGGCAGCCCTGTCTAGTACCTGATGTGAGGGGAAATGCTTCTAGTTTTTCACCATTAAGGATAATGTTAACTGTAGGGTTGCTATATATAGACTCCACTATCTTCAGGAATTTTCCATGTATTCCTATTTTTGGTAGTGTTTTGATCATAAAGGGATGTTGTGTTTTGTCAAAAGCTTTCTCTGTATCTATTGATATGACCATGTGATTTTTGATCTTGCTTTTACTGATGTGGTGGGTCATGTTAATTGATTTACATATATTAAACCAACCTTGCATCCCTGGGATAAACCCCACTTCGTGATTATGAACAATCTTTTTAATATACTGCTGTATCCAGTTGGCTAGAATTTTGTTCAATATTTTAGCATCTATGTTCATCAGAGATATTGGTCTGTAGTTTTCTTATTTGGTTGTGTCCTTGTTTGCTTTTGTTATCAAAGTGATGTTGGTTTCTTAGAGACTGGAAGGGCATATTCTAGTGTCTTCAGTCTTCTGGAGAACTTTTAAAAGTAGAGGTATTAGTTCTTCTTTGAAGGTTTTGTAGAATTCATTTGTAAAACCATCTGGTCCAGGACTTTTATTTTGGGGGAGGTTTTTGATACGTGTTTCAATTTCATTAGTTGTGATGGGCCTGTTCATGTTATCTAGTTCCTCTTTACTTAATTTTGGAAGTTCATAGCTATCGAGGAAATCATTCATATCTTGCAGGTTCTCTAATTGGTGGCATATAGTTGTTCATAGAAGTTTCGCATAATATGTTGAATTTCTGTGTTGTCTGTTGTGATATCTCCTCTTTCATTTATGATCAGATTTATTTGGGTCTTCTCCCTTTTTTGTTTTGTGAGTCTGGCTAAAGGTTTGTCGATTGCGTTCACTCTTTCGAAGAACCAACATTTACTTTCGTTGATCTTTTGTATGGTTTTCTTATTTTCAATGTTAATTGATTTCTGCCCTAACTTTAGTGATTTCTGTCCTTATGGTTGCTTTAGGCTTTCTTTGTTCTTCTTATAGCTCTTTAAGATGTGCAATCGGACTGTTTATTTATGTTTTTTCTTGTTTCCTAATGTGTCCTTGTATGACTATGAAATTCCCTCTCAGTACTGCCTTAGCTGTGTCCCAAATATTTTGATAGCTTGTGTCTTCATTTTAATTGAACTCTAGAAACATTTGATTTCTTCCTTATTTTCCTCTTTGACCCAGTAGTTGTTAAGTAGTGTACTGTTGAGCTTCCACATTTTCAGACTGTTACTAATCTTTTGTTGATTGTTAAGTGTTAGTTTAATTCCACTGTGGTCTGAGAAGATGCTTGGGATGATTTCAATGCTCTTGAATTTGCTGATGTTTTTTTTGTGGTCTAACATATGGTCTATCCTTGAGAATGACCCGTGTGGACTTGAGTAGAATGTGTATTCTAGTTTTTGGGGATGAATGGCTCTGAATATGTCCAATAGTTGTAGTTTATCTATCTCCTCATTTAGCTCTCTCATGTCTTTATTGATTTTCTTCCTGGATGATCTGTCAAGTTGAGAGAGTGGGGTGTTGAAGTTCCCTACTATAACTGTGTTGCTGTTAATATGTTGCTGTAGCTCTTTCAGTAGATGTTTGACATATTTAGATGGTTCTTCATTGGGTGTATAGATGTTAATAATTGTTCAATCCTCTTGATTAACTGATCCTCTTAGCATTATGTAGTGTCCCTCCCTATCTTTTTTTAATTTTATTTTTAAGGTCTGTCATGTCAGATATGAGAATAGCTGTCCCTGCCCTTTTTGGGGGGGCCATGGGCTTGTATGATAGTTTTCCATCCTTTTACTTTGAGTCTGTGTTTGTCTTATTGAGTTAGGTGGGTTTCCTGTAGACAGCATATTGTTGCATTGTGTTTTCTGATCCATCTTCCTACTCTGTGCCTTTAAATAGGTGAATCCAGGCCATTGACATTTATTGATATCAAGGACTTAATATATTTTAATGCCCTTCTTGAAGATTTTTAGAGTATTCTGATAGATGGCATATTTATGGTGGTCTGACTGTTTATAGGAGACCTTTCAAACTTCTTGCAGAGCAGGCTTAGTGATAGTTGATTCTTTAAACTGTTGCTTGTCTGAGAAGGTTTTTATGCCTCCATCTAGTCTGAATGATAGTCTCTCAGGGTACAGTATTCTTGTTCAAAAGCGTCTCATTGAGCACTTGATAGATATCTTGTCATATTCTTCTGGCCTGTAGTGTTTGCGTGGAGAAGTCTGCTGCTAATCTTATGGGTTTTCCTCTGTAGGTGACTCTTTGTTTTTCTCTTGCAGCCTTCAGGATCCTTTCTTTATCCTTATTCCTTTACATTCTCAATAGTATGTGTCTTGGTGTCTTTAAGTCTGGGTTTATTCTGTTTGGAACCTGCTGGTCCCTGTTCGGGCTTCAGATGCTTGGCTAGCTTTGTGGGTGGGAGAGAGACGACCAGGGACTCATGGCTGAGCTGGGATGCAATGCAATGCTGGTTTTATTCATCTGCATTTATACTCTCCAGGAAGGAAGCAGTAGGGTGCAAAAAATGGGTGTGACTAGGAGAGGGGGTGGAACGAAAAGAGAGTGCGAACCAGTGGGGATTAAATCAGTGCCCTACTTTATTCATCTGCATTTATACTCTCCAGGAAGGAAACAGTAGGGTGGAAAACAGGATGTGACATAGAGATGGTGGAGCGAAAAGAGAGTGCAAACTCGTGGTGGAAAACATGGTGTTACTAGGAGAGGGGGCGGAGCAAAAAGAGAGTGGGAACCAAATGGGATTAAACCAGTGCACTGAAGGCAGGGCAGTTCTCAGGTAAAACAGTGATTATGTAAATAGACCACAGTGTTAAGCAGGGGGAGCTGGCATACTGCCCACAGGGACCCTCTGGGATTCTTGAACCTCTGTGTCTTTGATGTTTTATAGATTTGGGAAGTTCTCAGCTATTATGTCCTGAAGAATGTTTTCTTCCCCTTCCTCTCTTTCTTCCTCTGGTAAGCCAATAATGCTTATATTATTGATTTTGAAGTCATCCCATAGGTCTCTGTTGTTGTTTTCAGTGTTTCTTAATCTCTTTTTGAGATCTCTTGCTTCTTTTTTAGTTTTCTTTAATTTATCCTCAATCTTGCTAATTCTGTCTTCAGCCTCATTTATTGTATTCTCTCTCCCCCTACTGCTTTCTGGAGTTCATCTATTTTGTTAACCTGCTATGATTCTGTTTTAGCTTGCTCAGCTAGTTGTTTTCTTAGCCCAGCTATTTCAGCTTTAGCTCTCTAATAACCCTGAGATAATTAATGTTTTCTTCCAGATTCCCATTTGTTGTTTCTGCATTTCTGATGAAAATTCTTTCAAACTCTTTACTCACTCCTGTGATTATCTCCTTAACTAGTGTTTGGATGTTGACTTTATTTTGTGCTTCAACCTTTGGGGGGCTTTTAGCTGGACTCTTGTCCTGGTTCATTTATCCAATATTTCCTCTTGTTGGTTTATCCATTTTATATAATATGTTATGAGGTCCCTGTCTCAGTACTTTTCAAATTACTAATCAGTCTTGCCTGGATTGACCTGTAGCTAAGTAAGGTACTTAAAGGGTTCACAGTTGTGGAAATTGATGGTTGTTGCAATAGAATTTTAATTCCTGAGTTGGAGCACAGTGCTTTAAAAGACTCTTTTGTTCTTTTTCTTCCCCATAGGCTATGGGAGCCTGAGGGCTTTTAAACTATAAGTCGGCTTCTTAGCTTAATCACTGATTCCTGACCAAGAGATAAAGCAGGGTGTGGCAGAGATAATCCATTGGTTATGCAGAGAGACTCTCACAGCCCCACTGCTAGATCTTCTCCTGAGTTTCCTTGTTAGTTCTCTGTCCCCTGGTGTCAGCACAGGGCCTCCCTGCTGCTGCTCCATCTTCTGAGGGCAGTAGCAAAGGAGACTCACAGTTGCATTTGGTGAGTCTTAGAGGAGGCCTCTCTTCCCTTCAGCCGTCTCTTTGTTTGTGAAAGAGACTGGAGGTGGTGTCTCAACTGGTAAACTGCTGGGCTGTTAGTAGCCACTTAATCTCTCCCTAGGCTCCTCTCTGTCCATGAGCAACACGTGTTTGTACTCATTCATAACTTGGTGGGTTCCTGAAGTCGTTCTAGCCCTGTCATGTTGCGGTCCCAGGTGGTTTCCTTTTGTCTTCCTAGTTGACCTGGAAGAGTAGAGGAGAGAAACACAGCTGCTGCTGGTCCATAACCCCGCCTCCAGATGTCAGAAAGCTTTCCTATTCTTTATCCTTCTGGGAGCATGGACCCAGGATCATTATGGAGCACAGAAGGCAGAAGGTCTGGCTATTGTAATTACTTCTCCACTGATATTTATTTATTTGCTTGTTTATTTTAAACTTTATTTATAAAGTAAAAAATATGGACATGGCCATAGTATAAGAGTGCTATAATTCCACACAGTTCCCACCATCCCTTCCCTTAAAAGCTTCTCTATTCTTTATCCCTCTCGGAGTATGGACCAAAGATCTTTATGGGGTGCAGAAAGTGGGAGGTCGGACTTCTGTAATTGCTTCTCTGCTGGACATGGTGTTGGTAGGTGGATCCACACCTCCAGCCTGTTTCTGTCTTTCCCTAGTGGGGGACAACTCTGGGGACATGGGGTTCTGGGACATATTGGTGAGGTTGTCTGCCCAGGGAAGTCAGGTTGGTGTCATGGTAGCATCTGCAACTTGGTAGCTGAAAAATCATTAAAATATAAAGCAGAACAAATTGTTTAATAATCAGGAACCTAAAGGTAAGATTAGAGCAGATGAGATTTGGGGTCTCTGTTTTGGAAAAAACTAGTAGGTCTATTTTAGGTATAGTCCAAAAGGCCCATGACTTAACTAGTTTTCGCATGAGTCTGACATCTAATATGCCGGTGGACCAAAGGTATTGTCTGGGTAGATGATGTCATAGTTGGAACTCCACTTGTTTTTAATAATCAAGGAAAACAAAGAAGAATATGATCTCATTCCCTAATGTTGATCAAACAGAACTGTCTCATGCCTATATTCCATGTGTATGATCATTCTTTTCATGGAAATGTGGACAGACATACTGTCCTTTCTCATGTGCCGAGTTATCATATCAGCAATGTACCTTTGCTTCATCTTTTGAATGAGTGAACAGTAGTGCTGGCTACATTCATTGAGCACTTAGCTAGTACACCAAGTACTTTATAAGATTCGTTTCAACATCTAGGAGATAGCTCCCCTGTGAGCATCCACACTTTATCATTCATGTGCACAGACCAGGCCTGGACCCCTAGCCCCCATGCATGAGAATGAATCAAGAGCAGAGCAGTGGAGCAGGACTGTGGTGTTGCTCGTTCTCTCCCTCCCTCCTTCCCTCTTTATTCCTCTGGGCCACTCATCCTGTATCTTAAAAAATAAAGAGAGAGAGACAGAGAGAGAGAGAGAGAGAGATGGGGGGAGGAAGGAAGGGAAAAATAAAGGAAGGGAGGGAGGAAGGAAGGATGGTAGGAAGGAGAAGTATGGGGATGGAGGAATCACACAGGCAAGAATCCCAGCAAAAATATGTTTAAAATTTAATTTCATTTTCTTTTAACTTTATTTTGCCAATCTTACTGTTTTATAAATAACCACCAATAGCTCTTTGAAGATGATACTATCATGCAGAAATCTTACGGATTAGGAATTTGAGATTTTGTCAAGGCAGCTTAATTCCTAAGAATGGAAGAGCAGCTTCCTGACTTCACATTTTTCAGTTACAGTATTTTCATGAATATTTCACCAAGTCTTACATCAGCATGACCTGAGATACTGTTTTTTAACATTAATATTTCAAGGGATTTTATGCATAATTTTATTGGTGACTTTATATGATTTATAATATTATAATAGGGGTATGATTCTATTCCCACCCACAGAATTTTATACCCCCATTCCCTCATTGGAAGCTACAGTAGTTCTCCCAAGGTTGCAGGTGTGGGTTGACTATTATTTCTGTAACTGTCTACATTTATATATATTTGCCCATTTTGTTCTATGGTCCATCTTCTCGTCCTTTTTAAGTCACACCTATACATATTGCTACTTTTAAATGTTCTTCCTTTTTTCCTCTTCTCCAACTGGGTCCTGATGGAGTTGGATTTCAGAGCCCTCTGGTCATCTTCCCCTAACATTTCTCCCCCTGTAAGAATATGGACCAAAATTTTTTTGGAGCACAGCAAGTGGGAATTCTATCTTCTATAATTGCTTCTCCACTGGACATGGAATTCTACACAGTTCCCACCACCAGAGTTACAAATCCCATCCCCTCCCTTGAAAGCTTTCCTATTCTTTATCACTATGGGAGTATGGACCAAAGATCTTTATGGGGTGCAGAAGGTGGGAATTCTGGTTTCTGTAATTGCTTCTCCACTGGACATGGGTGTTGGCAGGTGGATCCACACCCCCAGCCTGTTTCTGTCTTTCCCTAGTGGGGCAGGGCTCTGGGGAGGGGAGGCTCCAGGACACATGGGTGAGGTTGTCTGCACAGGGAAATCAGGGTATAATCATAGTAGCATCTGCATCTTGGTGGCTGAGAGGTGGTATGATGTAAAGCAGGACAAAATGATTAATGAACAGGAACCAAAAAGTAGAAATAGAGCAGATGAGAATATGGCGCTTAGGGTGGGAAGAAGCAAAAAACTGTTAAGTGTGTTCCCAGGGGCCCATGTTTTTAGTCATTTTTGCCTGAGCCTGACAGCCAACATGCAGGTAGGCAACAGTGCTGTGAGGGGAGATGGTATCAGGGCTGAAAATAGGGCTAGAAAACTGGATCAGGGCAGAGAGTAGCTCCCAAACTTGAAGAAGATCTATGAATAAAATTAACTTTTTATCCCATCAATCTGACCCAGGGCCCATATCTATTCACATTCAGCACAGGAGCCTGTGTGACCTCTGAGTCACAGTCCATGGTCACAGCTGGAACATTCTAGGCTGCTCTCACTTCAGGACCCATCTTCCTTGAGGGGCAGAGCAGGCTGACCAGCCTCCCTTCAGAGAGTGGGGAGTCCCTACCATTGCTGCTCTCCAGTGAGAACAAGGTCCTGGAGAGGCCACAAGAGGACTTGTGATGACGTTCCTGATGGAGATGGCCAGTGACTGTGGAGTGAAGGATCTGTTAGAGGTCTAGGCTATCATATGGGTGGGAATTCATGGACTTCTGACTAGGGCCCCAGGTGATGGGATGGCCTGGCAGTGACCAAGAAGGCTCCTGGAAGTCCTGAGATACTCTTAAAACGTATATCTCTAGGTTTGGTATGAAAAATCCTGACTTAGCAAAATTTGAGTAAGTCATGAATCTGAATTATTAATGAATGGTCCAAGCAAATGCTAAGCAATTTGAAGTTCACCTATGTTTTATTATCTCGCTTCCTTGCATGGGTAGTTGTAATTGGTTATCCTCTTAGTGATAACCGATATTAATTTTAAGTCCCTTGATATTACAGATAATGCCTCAGTACATACTTATATTTTTATTTGTATTTGTGATTTAAGCCACAGGGAAGTTTTCTAGGAGAAGAATTTTTAAGTAAAAGATCATATACATTTAAAATTTTGATGAACTTTTGGAAATTTCACATAAAGGACATAGAAAATTTTCTTTCTCCTGATAATCTCTTTGTAGTTATTAGTTGTTTTCTAGGGATCTTCATCTGTTTCATATCATTTTGAAAAGAGATTAGTATTTTTTCAGATATTTAATATATTATTTTACCCTGTTACTTTAATAAGGCTGCTATAAAAATATGACAAAGAACCTGGCTAAAATCACAAGATATTTGACAGCTCTAGGCTAGCAGTTCAGATTCAGGGAGTTGGGAGGGTTGGCTCCTTCTGAGTGACATGAGGGAGAGTATACGCCAGATGTTCTCTGACATGTGCGGCATCACCCCAGTCTTCACAAGGTGTTCTCTCTGTGTACCTGGCTGTCTCCAGATCCCCAGTCTTTACAGAACCACTAGGCACAGATTCAGAGTTTGCCCTAAATACTTTATTTTAGTCAAAAAGAGAAGGACAAATACTGACTGATCTCACGAATAGGTGGGATTTAGGAAACAAGAACAGAAAAGGAAAATAGGAGTGAGATTTTGGCTGGATGGAGTGTACTGACCAAAGCCTGGGAGGGAGGGAGTGAGGGAGTGAGGGGTTTCTGATCTGGCCTGGGTGGAGTGTACTGACCAAAGCCTGGGAGTGAGGGAGGGAGGGAGTGAGGGGTTTCTGATCTGGCCTGGGTGGAGTGTACTGACCAAAGCCTGGGAGGGAGGGAGGGAGGGAGTGAGGGGTTTCTGATCTGGCCTGGGTGGAGTGTACTGACCAAAGCCTGGGAGTGAGGGAGGGAGGGAGGGAGGGAGTGAGGGGTTTCTGATCTGGCCTGGATGGAGTGTACTGACCAAAGCCTGGGAGGGAGGGAGTGAGGGAGTGAGGGGTTTCTGATCTGGCCTGGGTAGAGTGTACTGATGAAAGCCTGGGTGTGGCGGAGTAAAGGGGGGCTGCCTCCTGCCTCATCCATTGCTTTACCCTTTTCCAGACAGGCATCTGCTATTGTCCCACATTTGTTTTTCCCAGCTGCATGCTTGTTGTGATCTCAGATGGGGTGGGAGGGAATTTCCATTGTAGTACAACCACATTCAATCAAGACTGAGGGAGAGCATTCCTATCTTTAAAATGTCAGTTTTATAAAAGGTGTATTGCTCCTCTGAAGTTCACTTTTAATATCCTTTTCTTAGCCTTGATGGTTTCTGTTGCCTCTCTGCTCTTTCTGCGTAATACCCCGTCTCACTGTGTAGGGAGTTGGTGGTTTCCAGTGCAACTGCTAACACAGAGGTACAGCCCTCATCTCCTCAGGGCAGGTGACTGCAGACTCTTTCCCCCAGCCAAGACCTCCTCTGCCACCACACACCAGGACCCAGGACTCCTCCACCCCATCCCTCTCCCTCCTTCCAGTTTCATAATATCATTTTTTTATTGCTGAAGTAACAAATAGCACAGCCTTAGAGGCTGAAGAAAGCACAATTGTATTACTTTATAGTTCTAGAAATCTAGAACATGGCCCACTGGACTAAAATCAGTGTTGGTAAGGCTGTATGACTTGCTGTAGATTCCAGGGGAGAACCACTCCACGCTGCATGGCTTGATGCCCGGGTCTATTTCCATAATCATTGTTTGCCTGAGACCCACCCTGCCTGCAGGGCATTGGTTTAATCCCCACTGGTTAGATGGAAACTTGCTACCTTCACGCTCGTTTCTTCTCCCCTCCCCCTATCCTACCCATTTCCTTTTCTGGCCTGCCACTTCCACTTCAGAAGATATGAAGGCAGATCAATGAAGGCAGCATTGCATTCTGTTCCCGCTCAGCCACGAGAGTTCCTGGTTCCTCTCCCACATTGCTGAGTAAGCAGCAGCCTAGGTTGGCTCCGGCCAAGTTCTCTCCAACCCAGAGAGCATTTGCCCGGGAAGAAATACCCTCGGGCTAGCCCTGCAACTTTCCTTTTCTTCCTTTCTTTCTTTCTTTCTTTCTTTCTTTCTTTCTTTCTTTCTTTCTTTCTTTCTTTCTTTCTTTCTTTATAAATTTTTTAATCTTTATTTATTTGATAGAGAAAGCCAGAAGTTGAGAGGAAGGGGGAGACAGAGAGAGAAGGAGACAGAGTGACACCTGCAGCACTGCTTCACCATTTGTGAAGCTTCCCCCTGCAGGTGGGGACTAGGGGCTTAAACCCAGGTCCTTGCGCACTGTAACATGTACACTCAACCAGGTGCACCACCACACGGTCCCCTGAGAACCACTTGAGCTAACTCCTTGCATGCCTCAAGTCAACCTCCACGGCCAAGCCAGTGAACACCAAGTAGGTCTCTCTGATTGCATCACTTTGACACTGACCCTCCTTCCCTCCTTCACTTGTTAGCATATTGGACCCCTGGATAATCCAGGACAATGTCCCTTTCTCAAGATTAGTAATTTAGTTACATTTTCAAAGTCCACTTTACTGTAAGTGTAAAGTTTACAGGAATTAGGATACAGGCAACTTTGAGAGCCCCTCACTGACGGTGATTTGTCCCCAAGAGCTCTTCCAAATTGCTCATTCTTCCCTCCCACTCGGAGTGTCTTGTTACTTTCCCATTAGGACAGTATTTCGTATGTGAATCCTCTACAAGTCCTGAGGGGACACCTTTCTTGAGATGGTGGGACATGTCAGCAGTAAAACCTCTTCCAAAAGCCTTTATTATGAGTCACTTGGTGCTGTGAGTCATCTTCAACATCGGTAGAGCCAGGAACCCACACTCCCTTGTATTGGCATTACTTTTCCTGCTTTCAGAAAAATATCCTAATTATAGGAAGTAGTAAAAATATGTAGGTATCTTGTGTCATAGCACCAATGTGAAATGTCTATCCTTATGGTCTTAGTTACTTAACATCTTAAAAGGCATCTAGTCTGCAAAACACCTCTGCTCTCAGGAGAGTTGAGCTGTGCCCTTCACACTGTGCTTGAAAACTTCCTGTGGAAAATTACCTGCTTCCTGCTAGGCAGACAATTTCATACTGGAAACTCTAGTTGGTAGAAAATTCACCTTAGTGGTCCAGGAGTTGGTGCAGTGGATAAAGCATTGGACTCTCAAGCATGAGGTCCTGAGTTCAGTCACCGGCAGCACATGTACCGGAGTGATGTCTGGTTCTTTCTCTCTCTCTACTATCTTTCTCATAAATAAATGAAAGTACACCTTAAACAGATCTATCTTTCTGTTACTCTCTATCAGCACTATTTCTAGTCCCTCACAGATAGAGAGCCATTACTAACTAATAACTCTTCTAGTTTCTGAAAGCTCATAATATGTGTTTAGCTGTGTCCTTCATTATCCTTTCTTCTCTCATAAGACAAGGATTAGATACTCAGCATTTTCACTTAACATGATTTTTTTAAGGTCCATCCAAGATCAGCTAAAAATGGTGAAGTCACCATTTTAAATAACTGAGTAGTATTCCATTTTGTGTGTGTGTGTGTGTATATATATATATATATATATATATATATATATATATATATATATATATATATATATATACCACAACTTGCTCAGCCACTCATCTGTTGTTGGACACCTGGGTTACTTTCAGGTTTTGGCTATTACAAATTGTGCTGCTATGAACATATGTGTACACAGATCTTTTTGGCTGGGTGTGTTGGGTTCCTTAGGATCTATCCCCAGGAGAGGAATTGCAGGGTCACAGGACAGGTCCATTTCTAACCTTGTGAGAGTTCTCCAGACTGTTCTCCACAGAGGTTGGACCCATTGACATTCCCACAAGCAGTGCAGGAGGGTTCCTTTGAGCCCACACCCTCTCCAGCATTTGCTGCTGTTACCTTTTCTGATGTCTGACATTCTCACAGGAGTGAAGTGGTATCTCATTGTTGTCTTTATTTGCATTTCTCTGACAATCAAAGACTTGGAGCATTTTTTCATGTGTTTCTCTGCCTTTTGGATCTCTTCTGTGGTGAATATTCTGTCCATGTCCTCCCCCCATTTTTGGATGGGGTTATTTGTTTTCTTGTTGTTGAGTTTGGAAAGATCTTTATATATTTTGGTTATTAACCTCTTGTCTGATATATGGCATGTAGAGATATTCTCCCATTCTGTGAGGGGTCTCTTGGTTTGGGTAGTGGTTTCTTTTGCTGTGCAGAAGCTTTTTAATTTGGTGTAGTCCCCTAGATTTATACTTGCCTAAGTCTTCTTTGTAATTGGATTCTTTCCATTAAAGATGTCTTTAAAATTTATGCAAAAAAGAGTTCTGCCAATATTTGCCTCTAAGTATCTGATAGTTTCTGGTCTAACATCCAAGTCCTTGATCCACTTAGAATTTACTTTTGTATTTGGTGAAATAGAGTGATTCAGTTTCATTCTTCTGCATGTTTCAACCCATTTTTCCCAACACCATTTGTTGAAGAGACTCTGCTTTCCCCATGTAATAGTCTGGGCCCCTTTGTCAAAGATTAGATGTCCATAGGTGTGGGGCCTCATTTCTGGGCTCTCAATTCTATTCCACTGGTCACTGTGTCTATTCATGTTCCAATACCAAGCAGTTTTGATGACAATGGCCCTATAATACAGTTTGAGATCTGGGAGTGTGATGCCTCCAATTTTGTTCTTTTTTCTCAAGATTGTTTTGGCAATTCTAGGTCTTTTCTGGTTCCAGATAAACATTTGTAGCATTTTTTCTATTCTCCTAAAAAATGTGGTTGGGATCTTGATGGGGATAGCATTAAATTTGTATATGGCTCTGGGTAGTATATTCATTTTGATGATGTTAATTCTTCCAACCCATGAACATGGACTATCTTTCCACTTCTTTGTGTCTTTTTCAATTTCCTTGTCACCATTTTCTTATCTATGTCCAGAGAACACATCCACTTGGTTATTTATTATTATTTTTTTTACTATATTTTATTTATTGCATAGAGACAGTCAGAAATCAAGAGGGAGCTGGGGAGGATAGAGAGGAAGAGAGAAACACCTGTAGCCCTGCTTCATCACTAGCAAAACTTTTCCTCTTGACTTCCAGGTGGGACTGGAGGTGTGAACTCAGGTCCTTGTGCATTGCAACATGTGCACTCAACCATGTGTGCTGCTACCCACACCCCCTCTTATTATCTGCCATCTGGTCTTTGCTCCTCATCAAATGTAGGCCCATACCAGGCTGAGCACACTAAGTGTGTCTTGCAGTTGTGTTGGCCAAGCTGCTTCAGTTCCTCCCACCTGGTTGTTGTGGAGCTGTGTGAAGAGGCAGGCCCAAGTACCACAGAGGAAAATCTAGCACTACAGAATTTACCACAAGAAAAACTACTGGGGGTCAGGCGGTGGCGCAGTGGGTTAAGCGCATGTGGCGCAAAGCGCAGGGACCGGCGTAAGGATCCCGGTTCGAGCCCCCGACTCCCCACCTGCAGGGGAATCACTTCACAGGCAGTGAAGCAGGTCTGCAGGTGTCTTTCTCTCCCCCTCTCTCTGTCTTCCCCTCCTCTCTCCATTTCTCTCTGTCCTATCCAACAACGAATTGCGTCAACAAGGGCAATAATAATAACCACAACGAAGCTACAACAAGGGCAACAAAAGGGGGGAAAATGGCATTCAGGAGCGGTGGATTCATGGTGCAGGCACCGAGTCCAGCAATAACCCTGGAGGAGGAAAAAAAAAGAAAAACTACTATCCTGGGGATGTGCACACTCATTGAGCACACATTTTACCCTGTGCAAGGATGATTAATACAGTGGTTTATGCAACAGGTTAAGCCACAGACACCAGAGATTTCAGGTTCAATCCTCTCCCCTCCCATAAGCCAGAGTCTGCCAGTGTTCTGGGCAAAAGGATTAAACAAACAAACCAACAATGAAAACACTAGAGGCAAGACAATGGTTTACCCAGTTGAGTGCACACATTACTGTGCCTAAGGACGGGATTTAAGTCCCTAGTCCCCGCCTACAGAGCGGAAGCTTCAGGACCTGTAAAAACAGTGCTGTGGGTAGTTCTTCTTTCTCCTGCTATTTCCTCCTCACCTCTCAATTTTTCTCTGTCCCATCAAATTAAATACATAAATGTTTTATTTTATTCTTATTTTTTTTTACCACTAGAGTGATCACTGGGGCTCAGTGCTGACACCCTGAAACCACTGATCTCAGCAGCCTTCCCCCCTTTCTATTTCATTAGACAGAGACATTGAGAGGAAAGGGAGATAGAGGGGGAGAGAAAGACAGACACCTGCAGACCTGCTTCATCACTCATAAAGTGAATCATGCGGGGCTGGGGAGTGGTGGCTCAAACCCAGGTCCTTTCTCATGATGATATGTGTGCCTAGCCAGCAGTGCTATCACCTGGCTCCAGTAAATGCTTGCTAAAAGGAGGCAGGTTCACATAGATGTCCCGTCTGAGCAATCTAGGAAAGCCTCCGTGCCACCTCAAGTTTGACAAAAGACCACGCCATTGATGCTTTTGAGAGGTGTCTGTGTCTGACTAAAGCCCCAGATTATGCTGAATGGATCAGAAGGCCAGATGTCCTTGACTTCTTGAAAGAACAAAGTGTTGTTTTACTTAGCAAAGGTTAGTCAGCATAAAAGAGTCCATCTGTATTTCGTGAAGTTACTAAACTAGATCATTCCCAGTTCTACTTAGCGCAGAGGAAGCGAAACCTGTCACTCACTGTCTTTAGTCTAAATGTCATGCTTTTATTAAATCAGCCTATCTCACATTAGGCCTTTCACTGGCTTATTGCAGTTGGAATCACAATATTAACTATAAGTGCTGTGTTTTTCATGGCATAGCTCAACTATATAGTTCCCTGCTGAATGTGCATAACTCATTTCTATACTGAGCCATCAGCCATCATATTTAATCACTAGTAAGCAACGAAGCATTAAGTTTTACTCACCAGTAATGATCTTAAACTTCCACATGAACACAAAGCTTAAAAACCATGGCGAAGAACATTATTGACTTTTTAATGCTAATGCTTATTTTCCTTAAGGAAGGAGAATAGCGTTCTGTCCACTTGTTGACTGTTGTCAGCACACTATGCATCTTCCTATCTTTGTTTTACTTTGCTGGTGGTTCTTCACAACACTTTGTTCCTGCTGGGTACTTTCCCTCCCTCCCTCTCTCTCTCTCCCTTTTTTAAGTCCTTCCTCCCTCCTCCTCTCTCTCCACTCTCCTTTCCCTTCCCCTCATGTTGCCTTCCCTCCCGCTAACCCTTCTCTTACCTCAGGGAAGGGAAAGAGACAGAGAAAGGAAGAGAGCCACTGCAGCGTGGTTCTACTTCTTGTTAAGCTGTCCCTTTGCATGGGTGCTACCATGTGGTGGCTGGGGACTCTATCCTGGGCCTCAAAGATGGTAAGGCGTATGGTCCACAAGGTGTAGATCTTTTGCAGAATTACCACCTGGAAATATATTTCACATCTGACAACCAGGTAGGATGAATCAGACTAGTTAAGGCTAAGCATTAAAATTAGACAAGGCCTCGGGTACCAGTTTATGATTCAGAGACAGGATCTTAGTCTTTCAAAAAAGATCCAGTGAAGATCAAGGCAGAGTCTTAGGCATGCTCCTGTAGGAAAGGTTCAATCACAGGGCCCTGAAATATAGCTCCCTTTGAGAATGTTCTTGCTTTTTCATGCAGACAACCCAAGTTTGAACCTTGTCCCCACATCCCTGAGGTGGGGGCAGGGGACGTGTGGGGGAATGGTGCTGTGATGTCTTTCTATCTCTCTAGCTGCCTGGACTGGTAAAGGCCCAGTGATGGCAAAACAAAACCCCCACAGGAACAGAACTGTAATCCAGGAACCAAGCATTAGATCCAAGAGACCCCAATAACACCCAGAAAAACCTGTTAACCAAATTTTACTCAACTAGAGTTTTTGAAGGTAGTTCACAAATTGTTGCTCCAAAGCTTTTTAATCCTTTCTTTTTTTGTACATTACTAGGATTAGCCATCAAGTTGATAATTAATCTGGACATCAGAGTCCAAGTCACCCACATAAGGAAAGGGACTTGCAAAGACTAGGAGGTTAGCAGGGCAAGGTAATCCAACAAAAGGTGCAGTTTCTTCTTTCCTTAGTTCTGACAATAGATATATTGTCATAGTCCTTTGTAACTGTGACACCATATTACGGCCTGTAGATTCGCTGTCACAGATCTAGGTTGGAACCCTGACACTTCCATGAGTCACATGCTTACAACTCAATAAGCCACTTAATTCTATAGTTTTTGGATGTGGTGATAGTAACATTGGTAGAAGGATTATAAAGGCTAAATGGAAATCACATGGGTAAAGAACTACTATTCACTTCGCAAAGTATAAAGTAATTCATAAGTGAAAGTTTCTATTCTTACAGTTATTTAAGTCTATGGCAGTTTTTTTTATTATTAGGTGTGCACAATATGAAAAATATGGCTGTGGGGTTCTTGCTGGCATATATAGACCTTAAATATTAATCATTATATACACTTACTTAAAAATTTGTTTCATAGAGCTATTCTATTAGCTTGGTATTTAATTGAGTGCTTGACAAACATATCTTTGGAAATTAACCCCATTTATCTTATAAATTAATGTGGTTATGTTTAACCTTTGTATATTCTTCCAGATCTTGCTATTTTAATGAGTTTAGTATCTAGACCATTGATATATTTAATAAAGTCATTTATCATTTTATGAAATATCATGTTAAATGTTTAAAAAGAATCGTCATATACTGTGACCGAGACATTTTGTGGTTCTCTCATCAAATAGTTGTGATGAAAGGGAGTGGGTTCATTTTTGATATGACTTACTCTTAGTAATTTCAGTTTAGTATTTGAAAATGAATAATTTGGGGAAGGACCAGGACTAGAGAACACTAGTTTGGAAGTTGTCCTATTCAACAAATACACAAGTGATGACTAGAACTAGGATGGTAGCAGGGATGGAAGAGTTAAGTGAACCTGTGTGAGAGCTCAAGGGGGTGATTTGAGGACTGAGTGGACATGACCTTGAAGAAAAATGAGAATTGAAAAATAGTCCCGGACTTCCAGGAGGCATGGCCATGGAATAACTGGGATTGAATCATCCCTCCTCCCAAAACAACAAATAATGACAAGAGACCCGACTGAAGTCATAATCTATAGCTGAGAGACCTGCCGCCTCAGGTGGTGCTCACTCATGTGTGGTTGGGCAAAAGGGGTGCAGGTTGAAGAACAGTCAGATGAGAGCTCCAGGCGGCATGGAGCTGAGCTGTACCATTTTGGTGATTTCACTTTGAGTGCAGCAAGCAATGAAGGTTGTTCCTAGAGCCAGAAGAATAGGGAGAGGGGCTTAGAAACTCTCAACCTCTGATTCAGGTGGGCTTTAGCCTTCTGAATTTAAGGCAAGGGCATGACATAAAACAGCATTTGTGACCACAAGACAGCCCAAAGCAACCACCCCCCCACCCCATCCCACCCCCCACAGATCATACAAACAAGAGAAGCCTAGAGATCACAATAGCACCACCTTCTGGCCGTCAATAACGTGCACAGAGTAGCAGCAGTTGGGTCTCCTCTCCCTGACCAAACACAAGCCTGTTGTTAAAATTTCCGGATGGCTCCAGCTGGCCGGGCTGGCTTCACGGTGGTGAACAGAGATGCGGAGACAACGGCTGGGCAGGGAAGCTGTATTTCTTTATTCAGGAACAACGATTCACAAACTAAGACAAACTAATCACCAAACAGAACTCGGCTGTCTCTTTGCGGCGGCACAAGCACTCTCTCTTACTCTGGAACTCAGGAACCCTCTCCCTTACTCTCGAACTCAGAAACTCTCGCACTCTCGCACTCTCGAACTCTGGAACTCAGGAACTCTAGTACTCTGAAACTCTGGACCTCTCTTACTCTGTCACCCTCGAACTCAGGAACCCTCTCAAACTCAGGAACCCTCTCTCGGGGTTCCTTTTGGGGCGGGGCCAAGCGGCCCGCGAAATTAACTGGACTGATCCAATTCTCTTGGCGGGGGAGGGCTAGAACCAACCAATGTAAAGCATACGACACAAGCCAATCCAGGCAAGTGTGATTAGTGAACTGAATGGTAATGAGAGAGGGTCCTCATAACATGCCGTATACAATGGATAAACCAAAAAGAAACATTAGAGAAATAAACCCGGACAAAAGCACAGATAAACACCCCCCAAAGGGCTGTGATGACAAGATCCAAACACTAATTGAGACATTACTCACAGGAGTGAGAAAAGAGTTCGAAAGTAAGATAATCAGAAATGGGGAAACAGCACATGAGACTCTGTAATAAAACACTGACTATCTTGAGGTCATTAGAGAGCTGAAAGCTGAAATAACTGAGCTAAGAGCACAGCTAGCTGTACAAGCTAATAAAGTATCAGAACAGGGTAACAAAATAGCTAAGCTACAGAAAACAAGAAAACAACAGATTGGAGAGAGAATAGAATAAGTGAGGCAGAAAAACAGAATTAGCATGATTGAGGATGAATTAGAGAAAACTAAGAAAGAAGTAAGAAATCTCAAAAAGAAGTTAAGAGATACTGAAAACAACAGAGACATATGGGATGACTTGAAAAGAAGTAATATAAACAATGCTGGCTTGCCAGAAGAAAGAGAGAGGAAGAAATCATTCTACAGGACATACTAGCTGAGAACTTGCCCTAATCTAGGCAAGATAAAAGACATAAAGGTTCAAGTAGTGCAGAGGGTCCCTAACAGAATTAACCCAGGATTAAAGACACCAAGACACATCATATTAAGAATGAAAAGGAATAAGGATAAAGAAAGGATCCTGAAGGCTTCAAGAGAAAAACAAAGTGTCACCTACAGAGGAAGGCCCATAAGATCAGCAGCAGATTTCTTCACGCAAACACTACAGGCCAGAAGAGAATGGCCATATATCTATCGAGCTCTCAATGAGAAAGGCTTTCAACCAAGACTACTGCATCCTGCTAGACTGTCATTCGGACTTCTTGGAGGCATCAAAACCTTCTCAGACAAGCAACAGTTGAAAGAATCAACTATCACCAAGCCTACCCTGCAAGAAGTTCTGAGTAGTTTCTTATAAACAATCACAGCATCATGAACATGCCATATATTAGAACACTCTAAAATTTTAGAATAATGGCATTAAAATATCTTCATTTTATAATATCAATAAATGTCAGTGGCCTGAATTCACCTGTTAAAAGCCACAGATTAGAAAACACAATCCAACCATGTGTCTGCAGGAATCCCACCTAACTCAACAAGACTCAAAGTGAAAGGGTGGAAAACTATCATACAAGACAGTGGACCACAAAAAGGGGCAGGAAAAAGCTATTCTCAATCTGACAGGATAGACCTTATAACAAATAAAAAAAAAAAGATAGGGATGGACATTACTAGTGCTCAGAGGATCAGCCAATCCAGAGGTCTTAATAATTATTAACATCTATGCACCAAATGAGAGGCCATGTAAATACATCAAACATCTAAGGGGTACAGCAATATATTAACAGCAACACGGTAATATTAGGGGATTTCAACAGCCCTTGGATGTTAGACCAGAAACCATCAAATACTTAGAGAAAAATATTGCCAGAACTCTTTTCCATCTAAATAGGAAATGCACCTTCAGTGAAATGAATCCAATTAAAAAAAAAAGCTGAACAATAAACACAAGCAGAACTTGGACTGGATATGGTGTATTGCACCAAAGTAAAGGATTCAGGGGGTGGGGGTGAGGGTTCAGGCCCTGGAACACATGGTATAGGAGGTTCTAGAAGGTGGTTGAATTATTATGTGGAAAACTGAGAAATGTGAACAGGGGTAGATGGCATAATAGTAATGCAAAAAGACTCTTATTCCTGGGGCTCCAAAGTCTCAGGTTCATGGTGAATTCACCATCTTTACCCCATCTTGGATGGAGCTCAAAGACATCATGTTAAATGAGATAAATCAGAAACGAAAGGATGAGTATGGGATGATCTCACTCATATAGAGAAGTTGAAAAACAAGATAAGAAGGAAAAACACTAGTCAGAACTTGGACTGGAGTTGGTGTACGGCACCAAAGTAAAAGACTCTGGGGGTGGAAGGAGGGCTCAGGTCCTGGAACATGACGGCAGAGGACTTAATGGGGGTCATATTGTTGTGTGGAAATGTTATGTATGTACAAACTATTGTATTTTACTGTAGACTGTAAATAAATCATTAATCCCCCAATAAAGAAATTTTAAAAAAGAAAGAAAAATATTCCCCAGGTGGTTTGAGTAGCTGGTGTGTAGAAGTACTCTTCACTGAGAGAGAAAAGGCAAAGGGTAGGTTTGAAGAGAAACTGACAAACATTTTTAAAGATTTTTTTGGTTTCTTCTTGTAGAATGTTTTTCTCTCTCTAATGAAGGGTTTGTTATCACCCCTCTATCTGCCCCCATCTACTTTTCACATTGTACAGAAGACAGACTAATTGTCGTATGCTTTGCATTGGTTTGTTCTAGCGCTCCCCCGCCAAGAGAGTTGGATCAGTCCAGTTGATTTCGCGGCCCGCTTGGCCCCGCCCCAAGGAACCCGGAGAGAGTGGTTCCTGAGTCAGAGAGTTCCTGAGTTCGAGAGTAAGAGAGTGCTTGTGCCGCCGCAAAGAGACAGCAGAGTTCTGTTTGGTGATTAGTTTGTCTTAGTTTGTGAATCGTTGTTCCTGAATAAAGAAATACAGCTTCCCTGCCCAGCCCTGTGTCTGGTCCTCTCTGTTACCCGCCCGTGAAGCTAGACCCGCCCGGCAAGAGCCTCCCGAATTTTAACAACAACTAATGATGCCTCAATTTTATTTTCCAAGTTTACTTGTGGAATTTCTTTTTTTAGTGTTTACTTATTTATTTTCCCATTTGTTGCCCTTGTTTTTTATTGTTGTTATTATTGATGTCATTGTTGTTGTTAATTAGGACAGAGAGAAATGGAGAGAAGAGGGGAAGACAGAGGGGGAGAGAAAGGTAAGACATTTGTAGACCTGCTTCACTGCCAGTGGAGTGATTCCCCCACAGGTGGGGAGCCAGGGCTCAAACTGGGATCCTTATGCAGGTCCTTGTGCTTAACCTGCTGTGCTACCGCCCGACTCACGCTTGTGGAATTTCTAACTCCAGTAGCTCTTGCATGCCTAGGTAGGCCTTCATTTCTTCATCAAATTTGAGTGATACTTTTTCAGGTTTAAGTATTCTTGGTTGGCAGTTTCTGCCTTTCAGCACTTTGAATATGTCATCCCACTCTCCTACTCTGCAGGACTCCTTAACGTACAGAATGGATGGTACTGGAGGTGATTATGCTAAGTGATAAGAAGCAGAGTCTACCAAATGGTTTCACTCATTTTGGAATAGAAACATCTAAACTAAACATCTGCAACAACAGGACTAGGAGCCAAACGGACTTTTAGACTCTGAGAAAACTCTGGTGGTTATCAGAGTAGATGGTGAGGGAGAGGTCAAGTGGAGAGAAAGGATAAGGGGTCTGCTTGGTATGACTCCACTGGAATTGTGATGGTGGGTGTGGAGAGACTTAGCGATACATATGCAGGTGTGAAGGCACACTCCAAATTTTGTAATATTGTAAACCAATATAAAATAAAATTAATATATTTTAGAAAAATAAATAATTGGGTAGTCATGAAAGCTTTGACCAAGATGAATTTAAGGAATGACTTAGCCAGCGAGATAGTAAAATTAATTTTAAGGCTTTAATAATCAAAACTGTGATTTTGGTACTAGAATATACCGACATCTGAAACCAATTAGAAATGCCAGGAACAGACTCACTTGTAAGTAAGCATATGGTATATATTAATTATCACAGGAACTCTATTTCAAAAGAAATGTTTGAACATGTAAACAGATACCTTCACAAAATAGTTCCTTTAAAAAGCAAACTATTAAACTTCAATACATTAGACTTGACTAGACTATGATCATTTTTATATTAGATTTTAAATTTAATTATGTAGACATATTTGTCATTGGAACTTGTGTAAAACATTATTAGAGGTAAATATCAGATTATAAAATGTTACATGTCTTTATATTTTTATGTACTGTATAATCATATAAAAGATTTACAGTCTCCTTTAAGGTAAAAATCAAATTATAAACTATTTCAAGTCTTTACATTTTTGTGTATTGTATAGTCACATGAAAGATTTACAGTTTCCTTTAAGGTAAATACCAGATTATAAAGTGTTATATGTCTTTACATTTTTTTTACTTTTTTTAAATTTTATTTATTCCCTTTTGTGGCCCTTGTTGTTTTATTGTTGTAGTTATTATTGTTGTTGTCGTCGTTGTTGGATAGGACAGAGAGAAATGGAGAGAGGAGGGGAAGACAGAGAGGAGGAGAGAAAGACAGACACCTGAAGACCTGCTTCACCACCTGTGAAGTGACTCCCCTGCAGGTGGGGAGCCGGGGCTCGAACGGGGATCCTTATGCCAGTCCTTGTGCTTTGCGCCACCTGCGCTTAACCCGCTGCGCTACAGCCCGACTCCCTATGTCTTTACATTTTATGTACTATATAATCATATTAAAGATTTACAGTCTCCTTTAAAGTAAATACCAGATTATGAAATGTTTCAGGTCTTTACATTTTATGTACTGTATAATCATATGAAAGATCTGCAGTTTCCCTTAAATCTTCATTCAGCTTTGTGTGAAAAAAATGCAGTGCCCTCTATAAGGTCTTCATAGGACTTCTGGTCTCTGTTCTCACAATTCACTGCTTGTTGAACATTTTATTGATATAGGGGTCCTAAATTCATTTTTTAAATTTCTTTATTGGAGAATTAATGTTTTACATTTGACAGTAAATACAATAGTTTGTACATGCATAATATTTCCCAGTTTTCCATATAAAAATAAAACCCCCACTAGGTCCTCTGTCATCCTTTTTGGATCTGTATTCTACCACCACACCCACTCCACCCCCCACAGCCCAGAGTCCTTTACTTTGGTGCAATACGCCAACTCCAGTTCAGGTTCTACTTGTGTTTTCTCTTCTGATCTTGTTTTTCGACTTCTGCTTGAGAGTGAGATCATCCCATATTCATCCTTCTGTTTCTGACTTATTTCACTTAACATGAATTTTTTAAGGTCCATCCAAGTTCGGCTGAAAACGAAGAAGTCACCATTTATTATAGCTGAGTAGTATTCCATTGTGTATATAGACCACAACTTGCTCAGCCAGTCTGTTGGACACCTGGGTTACTTCCAGGTTTTGGCTATTACAAATTGTTCTGCTAAGAACATAGGTGTACACAGATCCTTTTGGCTGGGTGTGTTGGGTTATTTAGGAGATATCCCCAGGAGAGGAATTGCAGGATCATAGGGTAGGTCCATTTCTAGCCTTCTGAGAGTTCTCCAGACTGTTCTCCACAGAGGTTGGACCAATTGACATTCCCACCAGCAGTGTAGGAGGGTTCCTTTGACCCCACACCCTCTCCAGCATTTTCTGCTGTTACCTTTTCTGATGTCTGACATTCTCACAGGAGTGAAGTGGTATCTCATTGTTGTCTTTATTTGTATTTCTCTGACAATCAAAGACTTGGAGCATTTTTTCATGTGTTTCTCTGCCTTTTGGATCTCTTCTGTGTTGAATATTCTGTTCATGTCCTCTCCCCATTTGAGGAGGGGTTATTTGTTTTCTTGTTGTTGACTTTGGGAAGCTCTTTATTTATATTATATTATATCATATCATATCATATCATATCATATCATATCATATCATATCATATCATATCATATTATATATATATATATATATATATATTTGTAAAAAGGAAACACTGACAAAACCATAGGATAAGAGGGGTACAACTCCACATAATTCCCATCAACAGAGTTCCGCATCCCATCCCCTCCCCTGATAGCTTCCCTATTCTTTATCCCTCTGGAAGTATGGACCCAGGGTCATTGTGGGATGCAGAAGGTGGAAGGTCTGGCTTCTGTAAAAGCTTCCCCTCTGAACATGGGCATTGACAGGTTGATCCATACTCCCAGCCTGTCTCTCTCTTTCCCTAGTGGGGGGGAGATTCAGGGGAATCGGAGCTCCAGGACACAGGTAGCATCTGGAACCTGGTGACTGAAAAGAGAGCTAACATGTAAAGCCAAACAAGTGGCTGATTAATCGTGAACCTAAAGGCTGGAATAGAGCAGATGAAGAGTCAGGGGCCTATTTATATGTTGGTTATTAGCCTCTTGTCTGATGTATGGCATGTAAAGATAATCTCCAATTATGTGAGAGGTCTCTTGGTTTGGGTAGTGGTTTCTTTTGCTGTGCAGAAGCTTTTTAATTTGATGTAGTCCCATAGGTTTATGCTTGCCTTAGTCTTCTTTGTAATTGGATTCCTTTCATTGAAGATGTCTTTGAAATTTATGTGGAAATGAGTTCTGCAAGTACTTTCCTCTAAGTATCTGATAGTTTCTGTTCTAGCATCCAAGTCCTTGATTCACTTGGAATTTACTTTTGTATTTGGTGAAATACAGTGGTTCAGTTTCATTCTTCTGCATGTTTCAACCCATTTTTTCCCAACACCATTTGTTGAAGAGACTCCCCTAGCCCCATTGAATAGTCTGGGCACCTTTGTCAAAGATTAGATGTCCATAGGTGTGGGGGTTCACTTCTGGGCTCTCAATTCTATTCCACTGGTCAGTGTGTCTATTCATGTTCCAGTACCAAGCAGTTTTGATGACAGTGGCCCTATAATACAATTTGAGATCTGGGAATGTGATGCCTCCAGTTTTGTTCTGTCTTCTCAAGATTGTTTTGGCAATTCTAGGTCTTTTCTGGTTCCAGATAAACATTTGTAGCACTTGTTCTATTCTCCTAAAAAATGTGGTTGGGATCTTGATGGGGCTAGCATTAAATTTGTATATGGCTCTGGGTAGTATATTCATTTTGATGATGTTAATTCTTCCAACCCATGAACATGGAATATCTTTCCCCTTCTTTGTGTCTTTTTCAATTTCCTTGAGTAGTGACTCATAATTTTCAGTATACAGGTCTTTCAGTTCTTTGGTTAGGTTTATTCCTAGATATTTTATTGTTTTTTGTGTTTTTTTTTTTGCTATAGTAAAAGGAATTGATTTCTGGATTTCATGTTCTTCTAACTTAGTGTTTGCAAAGAGGAATGCCACTGACTTTTGAATGTTAATTTTGTAGCCTGACACCTTACTGTATTGCCTAATGATATCCAAAAGCTTCTTGCTGGATTCCTTAGGTTTTTCTATGTATACTATCATGTCATCTGCAAATAGGGAGAGTTTGACTTCTTCTCTTCCAATCTGTATCCCTTTAATTCCTTGCTCCTGCCTGATTGCTATGGCAAGAACTTCCAACACTGTTTTGAATAGTAATGGTGATAGTGGGCATCCCTGTCTAGTATCTGATCTGAGGGGAAATGCTTCCAGTTTTTCACCATTGAGTGTGATGTTGGCTGTAGGTTTGCTATATATAGACTCCACTATCTTGAGAAATTTTCCATCTATTCCCATTTTTGCAGTGTTTTAATCATAAAAGGATATTGTGTTTTGTCAAAGGCTTTCTCTGCATCTATCGATATTACCATGTGGTTTTTGGTCTTGCTTTTATTGATGTGGTGGATCACGTTGATTGATTTGCGTATATTAAACCAAGTGTGCATCCTTGGGATAAACCCTACTTGGTAATGATGAACAATCTTTTTAATATACTGCTGTACCCGGTTGGCTAGAATTTTGTTCAATATTTTAGCATCTATGTTCATCAGAGATATTGGTCTGTAGTTTTCTTTTTTGGTTGTGTCCCTGTCTGCTTTTGATATCAGAGTGATGTTGGCTTCATAGAAGCTGGCAGGGAGTATTCCAGTGTCTTCAATCTTCGGGAAGACTTTTAAAAGTAGTAGTATTAGTTTTTCTTTGAAGGTTTTGTAGAATTCATTTGTAAAACCATCTGGTCCTGGACTTTTATTCTTGGGAAGGTTTTTGATAACTGTTTCAATTTCATTAGTTGTGATGGGCCTGTTCTTATTATGTAGTTCCTCTTTATTTAATTTTGAAAGTTCATAGGTATCTAGGAAATTATCCATTTCTTCCAGCTTCTCTAGCTTGGTGGCATATAGTTGTTCATAGAATTTTCACATGATATGTTGAATTTCTGTAGTGTCTGCTGTGATATCTCCACTTTTGTTTATGATCTGATTTATTTGGGTCTTCTCCCTCTTTTGTTTTGTGAGTCTGGCTAAAGGTTTGTTATTTTGTTCACACTTTCAAAGAACCAACATTTACTTTTGTTGATCATTTGTATGGTTTTCTTATTTTCAATGTTATTGATTTCTGTCCTAACTTTAGTTATTTCTGTCCTTTTGGTTGCTTTAGGGTTGCTTTGTTTTTCTTTTAGGTTTTAAGATGTGCAAACAAGTTGTTTATTTGTGCTTTTTCTTGTTTCCTAATGTGTGCTAGTATGGCTCTGAACTTCACCTCAGTACTGCATTAACTGTGTCCGAAATATTTTGATAGCCAATTCAAGCCCCTGGCTCCCTACCTGCAGGGAAGTCACTTCACAGGCATTGAAGCAGTTCTGCAGGTGTCTGTTTTTCTCTCCCTCTCTGTCTTCTCATCCTCTTTCCATTTCTCTCTGTCCTATCCAACAACAGCAGCATCAATAACAGCAATAATAACTACAACAATAAAACAAGGGCAACAAAAGGAAATAAATTAAAAAAAATATTTTGAGAGCTTGTGTTTTTATTTTCACTGAACTCTCAAAACATTTTGATTTCTTTATTTCCTCTTTTACTCAGTACTTGTTAAGTAGTTTACTATTGAGCTTCCACATTTTGGGACTGTTACTAGGCTTTTGTTTATTGTTAAGTGTTAGTTTATTCCACTGTGATCTGAGGAGATGCTTGGGATGATTTCAATACTCTTGAATTTGCTGATGCTGTCTTTGTGGCCTAACATATGGTCTATGCTTGAGAATGACGCGTGTGGACTTGAGTAGAATGTGTCTTCCACCTTATTGGGGTTAATGACTCTGAATGTCCAATAGTTCTAGTTTATCTATCTTCTCATTTAGCTCACTCATTTCTTTATTGATTTTCTGCCTGGATGATCTGTCAAGCTGAGAGGATGGGGTGTTGAAATCCCCTACTATGACTATGTTGCTGTTAATATATTACTGTAGTAGCTCTTTTAGTAAATGTGGATGGCTTCTCATTGGGTGCATAGATGTTAATAATAGTTAAGTCCTTTTGATTGACTGATCCTCTGAGCATTAAGTAATGTCTGTCCCTATCTTTTTTCTATTTTTTAAAGTCTATCATGTCATATATGAGAACAGCTCTTCCTGCCCTTTTTTGTGGGCCATTGGCTTGTATGATAGTTTTCCATGCTTTCACTTGAGTCTGTGTTTGTCTTGTTGAGTTAAATGGGTTTCCTGTAGATAGCATATTGTTGGGTTTTGTTTTCTGATCCATCTTTCTACTCCATCTTTTTTAATAGGTAAATTCAGGCTACTGACATTTATTGATAGTATAGATTGAAGATATTTTAATGCCATTCTTGTAGATTTTTAGAGTGTTCTGATAGATGGCATATTTATGGTGGTCTGACTTTGTGGGAGACCTTTCAGAACTTCTTTCAGGGCAGGCTTGGTGATAGTTGATTCTTTCAACTGTTGCTTGTCTGAGAAGGTTTTTATGCCTCCATCTAGTCTGAATGACAGTCTAGCAGGATACAGTATTCTTGTTCAAAAGCCTTTCTCGTTGTGCACTTGATAGATATCTTGACATTCTCTTCTGGCCTGTAGTGTTTGTGTGAAGACGTCTCATGATAATCTTGTGGGTTTTCCTCTGTAGGTCACTCTGTTTTACTCTTGCAGCCTTTAGGATTCTTTATCAGTTTTTAAAAATTTTTAACTTTCATCTTTCTTGATGTTTTTTCCCCTTGAGATCTGGGATAGAAATACTCAATTGATTCTGAGTTCCCATACTGAAATATTGATTGAACATTGTTCTTAACAGATACATGAGAGATATTTAAGAGTTCATGGTCTGGATAGCGTAGAGATGAATTATGGTATATAGTGCAGTTCTGTACTATACTGGAAATAAATGTATATACAGAAACATATTGTGTAACTATACAGAAACAAGTTATTGATTGAAACACTCAGAAGAACAAAAGCTCTTTATACTGTATGAAGTTCATAAACATATAGTACTAAGCAATTAGTCTTTGTTGATATTTGTATCTGTGGTCAACTTTTAACAACAATAAAAGAAATTATAAACAGACAGTTCAGATAAGGATTTAGCTTTGGTTGAGAAGGATAAAGGTGAGTTAGAAAGGGGACCACAGGGGGTCGGGCAGTGGCACAGTGGGTTAAGCGCCTGTGGCGCAAAGCGCAAGGACCAGCTTTGAGCCCCCGGCTCCCCACCTGCAGGGGAGTCGCTTCACAGGCGGTGAAGCAGGTCTGCAGGTGTCTATCTTTCTCTCCCCCTCTCTGTCTTCCCCTCTTCTCTCCATTTCTCTGTCCTATCCAACAACGAACATCAACAATGGCAATAATAATAACCACAACAAGGCTACAACAACAAGGGCAACAAAAGGGGGAAAAATGGCCTCCAGGAGCAGTGGATTCATGGTGCAGGCACTGAGCCCCAGCAATAACCCTGGAGGAAAAAAAAAAAAGGGGGACCACAGGTGGGAGGGGGTGTTGCAATGGTAATCTGTCTTTTAGATTGAGCAGTGGCCAGATGGCTTCATCTGATTGCTCTGTTGCCCTATGTGCTCTCTCTGATGAGCGGCTGTAAAGTACTGAGCACCTATGGCAAGCAGGGTTTGCTCTGCTGGTTTCCCTCTCACCTCTCCAGGGACTCTCTCACTTTCTTAAGGGATGCCCTGTGCTACAGACTTCTGAGTGAGCACTGATGAGGCGTGCTTAGAGAGCAGAAGGTCTACTCCATTATGCTTAAAGTCATCTGTTCTCGATTTGACTTTCTTCTTTCTTCTCTCTGAGAAACACACATGGTAAAATGTTATGACTTATCTGAGTACTATAGGCTTCTACGTGACTTTACTGTCTTATATATTTACTTGTTACTTATTTCCTAGCATTTTTCTAACATACCCTCTTTTTTTAAGGGAAAGCAAGATAACTGTTCTGTTATGATTAAATTTCAGAGTACAAATTTCACCAAATCTATGAAGAATTGACTATTCTGATTAACTTAACTTTAGATAGACCAGGATTTAAGCCAGAAACTTCTCTCATGGACTCTTTATAGTTCTGTTGTCATTATTTTAATTTTTCACTATTGATACACAAAATAGTAAAAAATATCAATAACTGAACTGAAAAGCAAAGGGATTTACATGTGGAAAATATGCAGTCATTTCTCTCACTGGTCTTTAGCTTTGTTTGAAAGGCATTTGAGGGCCAAGCAGGGGCACACTTGGTTGAGTTCACTTCTTCTTCTTCTAGCATTTGCCCTTCTTCCGTAGCCAGTCAACAGCGTCAGGTTGAGCCTGATGTCAAGTTTCGAGACCTCCTTTGAATCTGGAGAGGTGGCAGTCGTTGACTATGTGGGTCATAGTCTGTCTGGAGCCGCAGGGGCAGTCCGGGTCGTCTCTGGCTCCCCAGCGATGGAACATAGCGGCGCACCGGCCATGGCCTGTTCGATAGCGATTGAGGAGGGCCCAATCATAACGTGCTAGGTCAAAGCCGGGTTGACGCTTGCAGGGGTCTGTGATGAGGTGTTTGTTCTTTACCTCAGCTGACTGCCAACTCTGTTTCCAAGAGACTGGAACAGAGAAGTTCAGTGTAGGTGTAGGGGACCAGATTGGGTGACGAGACGTCAAGCGCTGGACAGGGTGGGCGAAGATCTCCGCGTATATCGGCAGGTCCGGTCGAGCGTAGAGTTCACTCATTACAGACTAAGGCCCAGGTCTCACCTGCAGGGGGAAAGCTTCAGAGTGGTGAAGCATGGCTGCAGGTATCTCTCTGTTTCTCCTGCTCTCCTCTTAATTTCTCTCTGTCTCTGTCCTACCCAATAATAAATAAGTAAATAAATAAGTAAATAAATA
This sequence comes from Erinaceus europaeus, assembly GCF_950295315.1. Classification (NCBI taxonomy): domain Eukaryota; kingdom Metazoa; phylum Chordata; class Mammalia; order Eulipotyphla; family Erinaceidae; genus Erinaceus; species Erinaceus europaeus. The sequence continues at coordinate 132,411,851 of NC_080168.1, read as the reverse complement.
GATTTTTATTAAAAGAAAGGCATTTGGGATAGGTCAGCAGAGCAGCTACGGTGTGGCAGGACTTTTAATAGGCTCTGGGTATAGAGCGGAGAGCTTATAGTTATGCAGTGTCTTCATTTGCAGTGTATTTTATGCAAATTTGCATCAGTAGACCATTCTGTAAAGCTTCCCATTGCTTTCCCATAATCTTAAAGCAAATCATTGTATTCGTGTATTTTTCTTTAAAAAGATAAATGAAAGTGTGACTAATAGGAAATTATATTTACCCTCCATGATAGACACACATTGTCCTTTGTTTAAGAGATTGAGAATAAACCTAGCACAGCAATTTCTCCCTTCCTCTCTTTGTGGATAGCTCTTGAGGGATAGATAGCCTTTCAGATGTGTTGAGAACACTATTATGCTGCTGCAAGATTTCTCTGGGATAGAATACTGCAATTCCTTTCATCATTTCTTCTGTGACATGGTTTTTAAATCATATGCCATCATGATTGCTTTCCTCTGGATGCTTTCTACTTTGTCACCCTTTATTGTTAAAAATAAATTACTCCCAATTTTCTGCTTTCAATAGAGTAGAGTGAACATAATTGACTCTTTGATGTATGAGGGTTTGCTATGGTCTGAAAGCAATTACACTGACCTTGAATTACTCTCCTGTACTGTAAATATCATTATAGAAAAAGGAGAATTTGAACTAAATCTTTACTAACCTTAGGGTGTATCTTGAAGATTTTGAAAATAAGAAACAATTGAAAGAAATCATGCTATTTTTCATTTTTCTTCTTCATTTGATAGTGAAGCAGATATAAAGGTAGTAGATATTAAAAATAAAACTTGATTAATTGTGAGATTTATCATGCAGATAACCTGTTTTTCTTCTATAGTAAACATGAACTTGCTCAGAGCAAGTATATCATTAGTTTCTAAAACTCTCCAGCACTTGGTACAGTCCTAGTTTAGTTAACTATATGTACTAGTTACCCAGTATGTTGTTGACCAGTCGAATCCTTGTACAAGCCCATAGCCAAATGGTGAATGGAGATGGTGACTTGGTGGTGAGTGAGGTGTGCTGGCATCTGTTTTGGGGCTATGTGAAACTGTACCCCAGTGATTTCAACAGTCTTATTGAACAACATTTTCTCAATACAATTAAGAAAGATCATATAAAATGAAACACATTCCTTTCTTTTAGAATATATTGAAGAGAGCCAGAGATAGCTCAGGGGGTAGGGTGCTTGTGCCATGAGCACTCTCCTGATTTGAACCCAGCACAGACGGGAGTTTCACGGCTCTAGGGAAAGCTCTGATGTTCTTTCTTTCTCACCATTGTTCTGAATGAGAACTCATTGTGCACGCGGGCGGAAGACCTAGCCTCTTCAGGAATAAGAAAGTATGCAAAAAGAAAAAATATTACTGTCTTGGGCTAGAGTAAACTTACCTTAAGATGCCTGAAGATTCAATTAGTAGTAATTCAAACACTAAGAACTTCTTCCTTTCCTCCTCCTCTTTGTCTTCCTTTCCTCCTCCTCCTCCTCCTCCTCCTCCTCCTCCTCCTCCTTCTCCTCTCTCTCTCTCTCTTTCCCCAGAGCACTACTCAGTTCTAGTTAATAGTATTGTGAGGAATTGAACATGTGACCTTGGATCTTCAGGCATGAGAGTCTTTTGCACAACCTACTATGTGATCTTTCCCCACCCAGAATCTTATTCTTTACATAAGCAAACCTGGGGAGAAACTGGCTTAGGAGTTGTCAGGGCAGCTTAATGATACCATCAAAGTTCCAGTCTCTTGACTTTGACACTGAACTCCTTACATGCCTATTCTCTGAAGAAAATATTTTTCTAGAAAATGAACCTTAGTATCTAACTCCCCCCAGCTGAATCATGATATGGTTGTCTTTGGGAATCAGACCAAAGAGTAGAGTCTTGAGAATTAATGTTGATTGATTTAACAAGAGTTTATGTTACAACTAGAACACAGACACATTACAAAATGAAATGACAAGTTCATGATGGACTTATGACTCAGGAGAGTACTCTTCTAAGCATCCTTCTATAATATCACTGGTAATATTGGGGTACATGATTATATATCTCTTTTAAACAGATGAGTTACCTCAGTCACTTTTGGAAGAACTGATTATCTTTTCTAGTTTTTATAAATTAAACAGGCTGCGTCTTTATCACAAGGCTATTTTTTACTTTTTCCTCCTTCCTTTCAGGAGTCCTATCCAAAGAAGAGGAATTACACTATGGAAATGGTGCCATCTGCTTCTGTGGATACATTTCCTTCAGAAAATGAGAACTTTCTGTGTGATCTCACGGACACAGCAGTTACAAAGAAGCCTTGCTCTTTAGAAATTGCAAGAGCTCCTTCACCAAGAACTGGTAATATTCATTACTCAGAATCACGTCAGTTAAATTGGCATGCCTATAGACATGAAGCTGTAGAGTTAATATTCTTATTTCCCACAATATTTTCACATGAATGTGTCCTAGTGAAGTCATGATCTCTATATGTAACACACACACACACACACACACACACACACACACACACACACACACACACACACACACTGCATTTTGAGTTCAGGGAGATCAGAATATCTTAGATGAAGTCTCAACCTTCTTGTATTACTGTCTTGGTAAAGTGAAGAATCTTCTGTGTCAGATATAAAATGTTAGCTCCTTCAAAACTCTATAACAGATAGCCTTTTTAGATATACCTTTTGGCATTCAATTTGTTTCTAGGCTATCAAATAGTACTCAGCTACTTTGTATATTTTATATCTCTCACAGTATTTTCAGATAAGCTTTTTATTTATTTTCTGTAAACACTGCTGAGTAAGGCAAACAAGGATTATGCCCACGTTATTGATAAGGACACTGGAGTTAAGTGTTACTTAACATCACTGTGTTAGAAGGAGGGGGACTTAGCCTAATGTAAACTTTTGACTACCCTCAGATTTGTTTTTGTCTAGTTTTCCAGCCCCTCTAAGCAAGACTGAAGGCTAGTTGCTTGAGATCTAACACAGAAGCAGAGTTCCAAGTGGGTGGGCAGCTGCTGTCAAACAGTTGTGAAAGAAGCTCTGAAGATAAGCGCTTAGGGCTGACAGCCCAATTGTTGCTTACTTTTGAAAAGTAAAATTTAGAAATGATGTAATAGTAGACTTCTGAGAGTGAACAGTGAGGCAATCAGTGAAAATGGGAACTGAGACAGAGTGCAGAGAAAGAGACTCCCCTTTCAAGAAGATCTGAAGAAGACATAGATGGGTAACACAGAGAAAAGACACACGAGAGAAGGGACAAGTTCAGTTTAGAATAAGCTGGACCTGGTCAAGCTCAGACGTTGCAACAGGCTTCTAGAAATGGAGAGACTGAGTGTAAGGAACAAGAAGAGAACATAATGTGTGGATTTAAAGACAGAATTAGCAAAAAGAAACACAGGCATTATTTCTCCCAGAACAGAGCATGGTTGATAGTGAGTGACTAGAAATTCTCAAGTACACATTTCTAAATGTATTCAACTTGGGGGTTAAGATAAAAGGTCATTGGTTGTAAAGAGATCAGAATATTGAGAAGGGTTAAAGTAAATTTAAGAAATGCCATTTTAGATAATCGGATGGGGAATTTTATAGATGTGAAAAATAAGTTAAAAAAATAAGATTTATTTGCTTACTCTAAGAGAGTATGTGCACGAGAGACCAGAGCACTGCTCAGTTCTGGCATAAGGTAGTGCTGGGTATTGAACCTGAGGCCTCTGGGGCCTTAAACCATATAAATTTTGTACCAGCCTGAGATATCTTCCCACCTCCAATATAGTTTTTTTCAATCAATCATTGAGGTATAATTATTGTATAAATCATAAGCATGCAGAAAGGAATATTTTGAATGAGGTAAGAGTACAATAATAAAATTAGTTAAATTTATTGAGCACTTAGCATGTCCCTCATATGGCACTACATGTTTTACATGCATAGATTATATAGAATCCCTACAATGTGGAAATTCCTTAAATTGAGGAAACTCAGACACTGAAATATTGATACTAAATAACTTGGCATGCTTACACACTAACAAGGAATTTATATGGGGATTTGAACATAGATGCTCCAACTTGTGCTATTAAAATTATACTATAGTAGCAGAAAAAGTAGAATAGAAACTAGCAACCTAGCACTGAAACCCTTAAGAACTATGGAAGGGAGCTATGTATCAGAACTACTGTGAAGGCAGTGTTGGCAAAACTACTGTGCAGATGTAGGTCAGAGATGATTGTGAATGCAGAGACAGGTGACAACAGGAAGAATCAAGGGTCATGGGTGGGCTGTGGTTTCAACCCTTATTTACAGCTCTTGTAATTCATAGTTATCTAGTGTTGGGGAGTGTCTTGATTTCTCTATATTTGGATCTAACCCATTAGGGTTCTTTGAGACTTTAAAAAAGATAACAGTGTTCTCAGAGTAGAAGGTGGATAGATGGACCACTTCTTTAGGATCCCTTTGAGTGATTAAAAGGGAAATGCCAGTCAAAACTATGCTGAGCCTGGGAGGGTGAAGAAGAGGTTGGACACCAGTTTAATACCAAGGCCCCAGAGGCAACAGATTCAACTCCTGGCAACGTCAAATGCCAGAGATGTGATCTGGTCTTTCACTAATCAGAATAAACAAAATCCCTTTTTAAAATGAAAATAAAGATTTTTGATTACCAAAAAAAGCAACAATAATAGCAACAGTTACTGAATTTAGGACCCGTCTTTATTTAGTATGAATTTATGTTAATTTAGTGAAATATATCTGTAAAGACTTTTTCCCCAAAAAAGATCACATTCTCAAGTTTTAGGTTAGCATGAGTTCTCTAGTGTGCTCTGTGTACTGCACTGAGACAACTACCAACAGTGTAAGGGGTGAGTAAGTGCCATTATTCTTGTAATTGTGGTGATATCAGGCCAGTGATATCATTCTTCTTCAGACTAAGTAATAGCTTATATGCTAAGTTAGCAAAATATTGTGAACTTCCCAGGTCCAAATGACTTTTAAAGATCATTCATAGTGAACATCTTTGCTAGTGAAGTGATATGAGCTTCAAATTTTACTAAACAACAACTATTTGCTGAGTCCAGTTATATCTTTATGTGAAGTAATATTTTCCTTCATTATTACTTGCTAGACATGCATATTTTCATTATAAAGTGAATTTGTTTGGAAATAAGTAGATGCTTTTAAAATATATTAAATGAGGCCATGGTAAACATAAATTCCTATTCAAAAATTATAGGAACCCTTTAAAAGAAATTGTCAAATATCTCAGAATTTCTTAAATAAATGCACAACTGTAATTTTCTAATAAAAACATCCATAAATTGTTTATAGCAAAAATAAATAAGGAGAAGAAAGAATGAAGCATGGAAGAAGGAAGAGAGAAAGAAAAGAATAAAGGAAGGAAGGGAGAAAGAAGCACAAATTACCATGAATAAGGACCAGGGTTCAAGCTCCTTGTCCCCACCCGAGCAGGGATGACTCACAAGTGGTGAAGTAGTGCTGTAGGTGTCTTTCTTTCTCACTCCTTCACCCCCATTTCTTCCTGTCCTGCCAAGTAAAAGAAAGAAAGAAAAGGGGGAAAATAGGACAAAGGGGGTGGGGGCTTCCAGAAGTGGTGGAGGAATCATTGTGCTTGTACCTTGTTGGGCAGTAACCAGCTTCCCCTGCCTATCCCTGCGGTCTAGTTACATAACCAGTTACCTAGGAACCGCCCTGCCTGCAGGGCATTGGTTTAATCCCCACTGGCTCATGATGTCTTTTTGCTCCGCCCCCTCTCCTTGTCACACCCTGATTTCCACCAATCTCTTTTCGCTCCACCCTCTCTACATCACATCCTGTTTCCACCCTACTTGGCGAGTATATATACAGCTGCTCTTCTGTTTTAACACACTTGAGATTGCCTTCCGGCTCCGAGAGTCCCAGAGTCTCTCTCCTGTGACACTAGCCCGGCAGGAGTTCCTGATCCCTCTCACACGCAGCAGCCTAGGTTGGCTCCAGTTGAGTTCTCTCCAACCCAGAGAGCACTTGCTCAGGAAGAAGCACCCTCAGGCTATCCCGGCAGTACCTCAGGGATAATCCTGGTATAGTGACAGAGAGAGAAGGAGAGGGAGAGGGAGAGAAGAGGTGAGGGGGAGAGGGAGGGAAGGAGAGAGATAGAGAGAGTCAGTCAGAGAGAGAGAGCGAGTTAGAGGGAGACAGAAACATGGTATTCATGACTAGAGCTTCACATATACAGTAGTAACACAATCAGAAGAAACAATATTGTGCCAGACTGGTGAAAACTTAAACAACAAAAGATTTTAGACAAAGCCAAATGGATAGTGAGGACTCAGACGCTGTCACCGAGAATGGAGTTAACACTGAGTCCAGACCACTGCAGTTGATAAGAATGAATAGTGCACCAGAGAGAAAATCAGGAAATGATGAGGGAACTGGGAAGGGGGGAACCTCGGTTAAAGTAGGCAAGGGAAGGGCGTCTAAGTATTGAGATGGAAAATAACCTTGATTAAGGCATGGAGGTAAGTGGTGAAGCCATGAATGACTGAGTGAAGGAGACAGGCTTTAATTTAATTTTAATAATCAAAACCTAATTGAGTTCCTTCTGTGGTATGCCCTGCAGAGCGTGCAAGATACATAGACCTGAGTAGCAGGTTGATTAAATTCTCCTGCTGAACACAAATGAAAGTGCTAGATAAAAACACAGAGAAAAGAGCTTCTTGAAAGGACCAGAAGTGTGACAGGGAAACTGTATAAATTAGATAACACTTAAGTCATGAACTTCTTTTTTATTTTATTAGTGATTTAATAAAGACTGAGAAGATTGTGGGATAAGAGGGGTGCAATTCCATACAATTCCCACCACAAGTTCCATATGTCCACCCTGCCGCTGGAAGGGTCCTCGTCTTTGAACTCCTTATTAGTGGGTAGCAAGAAATAATCTGGCCAAAGCTTTGAAGTAGGAGGACACATTGAAACCCCACTGGACCAGAGGGGGTTTTCTCCAGCTGCTGTTGAACCTGGTGCCCAGGGCCTCTGTGGGGCTACATACAGAAAGGCACTTAGCCTGCCCTGCATGAACACCCACACAGCAGGCCCACTCCCCACCACAGAGGGGCTTCAGGAGCCGCACACTCACAGCTGTCAGGCAGGACGCTGCCCCGCTCCCCAGCCTGGTAGACTACAAAGATAAACAATTTACTGGTAGCAGAATAAAACCAGAAATTCATGAAGAGCTATCACCACAGTTATTTTCTAAGCACAGATTTGCACCCAAGGTTTATATTACATGGATGGTTCCCCCAAGTCAGTCTGGGATTTCAGCGTGTAGTACCTCTCAGCGGGAAGCCCAAACAAACACAATCCTTTCAGAGGACATGCTCTTTCTAGGCCACAATAAGCTTACACATATTTTTCTAATTAAAATGAGTAGTTATAATAATTAGTTCTACAAGTGAGAGAATGGACAGGGACAAGAAAAGGCAAAACCACAGCTGAAAAAGCTCCAGATACTGAAGGTATCCGTTGGCTGACCGGTTTAAGTGGGGCCAGAAGTAGAAGTCGAGTGGACCGGGCGCAGCACTTCTTGAACGACATGGATTCTTCTTGAAATTCATGTCCAGGTTCTAGTCTTAGAAATTACAGATCATCAATTCCTAATTCCATTCAGATTTAAAGGAAAAGGAACACAAATCCAGGTGTTGACACAAGGGGTGTCAGAAATATTTTGTGGTGAAAATATCAGATAGGAGGTACCTTTTTTTTGCCTCCAGGGTTATTGCTGGGGCTCAGTGCCTGCACCACGAATCCACTGCTCCTGGAGGCCATTTTTTCCCTTTTGTTACCATTGTTGTTGTCGTCACTATTATTGTTGTTGTCATTGTTGTTGGATAGGACAGAGAGAAATGGAGAGAGGAGGGGAAGACAGAGGAGGAGAGAAAGACAGACACCTGCAGACCTGCTTCACCGATTGTGAAGCGATCCTCCTGCAGGTGGGGAGCCAGGGGCTTGAACTGGGATCCTTGTGCTGGTCCTTGCGCTTTGCTACCTTAACCTGCTGCACTATAGCCTGACCCCCGAGGAGGTGCTTTTGTTAACATTATAGAGAAATCCAACCTGCCATGATTTTCCCTAGGCGGACAATAGTTTATACACTTTCCTTCTGCAAAGCACACTCTTTTTCACTGGCCATCCTGCACATTAGCCCATCGCAGCACCAGCTGCAAGTCTGCATCCACCTGTGTGTGGGTCTCCTTGTCACAGGCCCTTGACTACCACTGCATGGCCACTGGAGACCTGGCAACTGCAGGGATGATCTTGGTCTCCTCTGCTACATATTCAACGTGGAACTGTGGGGACTGATCTAGAAGACGGATTTGGGCTGGGCTGTGGTGCACCATGTAGGGCTGTTATACCCAAGGCCCTGGGTCCAAGCCTCCGGGCACCACTTGCAAGGAGAGAAGAAGCTTCACAAGTGGTGAAGCGGTTCTCCAGATGTCTTTCTTTCTCTCCACTCTGTCGCCTACCAACAAACAAAATGTTTAAAAAAAGAGAAGCCCAGAAAGAAACCACAGTGCATGGCACTCACTAGTGTATGGCAGTTCTGAACCCAGCCAGGCATAGTGCTTTGGCCCAGACAAGGCATCATCCCATAGTCACTGTTCTCTGCAGCTTCTGATCCCACCTTGGATCCATAAAAAGTGTCCTATGTTTCCAGCTCAGTGCCTTTCTTACCCATTTTCTGTCTAAAAGAGAATGGAGGTTACAACAAACTCTTTCTATTTTGTGCTCTCTATTCCTCCCAGTCTAAGCTTTAAAAACTTTGAAGTCTTTAAAAACTCTGTGGACTTTTTGTATTAAAAATTTTATCCTGTTCCGTTAGACGAAAGCTTATATTCCAGATAAGCTCCTCTCAACCTTGGTTAAGAGACTTGTCAATGTCCTTGAGATTCTTAGAAATCCTGTTTTTAAATAGTGAGCATCTGTGAAATGTGTCCTTAAAAACACTTGGCACTGCTATCGGAGAGTTTGCTCAGCAGGTAAAGTAGAACCTCAGTACCACAGGAGACGGCTGTGAGACCAAGGAAAACACAAGTGCTGTGGTGTGTCTTTCCGGTTCCCTCTGTCTCTTTATTTAAGTGAAAACACCAGCTGGGGAGTGATAAAGGTGTGGGAGACATCAGCTGTGTCAAAAAATTACTGGGATTACACTGATGATGTCAATGTAAAACCCATGTTGATTTTCAGTAGTGTGTGCCTGAAATTTTTGTAATGTTCCAATACAATGTTATTTCAATAAAACAAACAAAGTAGAACAATGAGGAACAACAACAAAAAAATCCTTAGAGAACCTCTTGTTTGTCTTAAAGGGCCAATCTATATCCCCCCAAGATTTTTTTTAGATCTTTTTAAAAAATCTTACTTTATTTATTTTGGATAGAGACAGAGAAATTGTGAGGAGGTCAGAGAGAGGGAGAGACAAAGAGACACCTGCAGCCCTGCTTCACCACTTGTGAAGCTTCCCCCTGCAGGTGGGGTTCTGGGGCTTGAGCCAAGATCCCTGCACACTGTAATGTGTGTGCTCAACCAGATGCGTCACCACCCAGCCCTTTTTTCTTAGGTCTTAAAAGTGGTAGTAGTTCTACCAAAATGTTATCACTGGCCTCAATTTGAGAATCATTTGCTATCTGTAGGAGCTGGAAATAAGAAAACAACTTTGTTTGTATCCAGAAAACCCACAGTCCTTTCTTTTTTCTTTTTCTTTTGGAATTTTTTTTATTTCTTTTCTAAAAATTTATTTATTTAAGAAAGGAGACATTAACAAAATCATAGGATGGGGGGGTACAACTCCACACAATTCCCACCACCCAATCTCCGTATCCCCTCCCCAATAGCTTTCCCACTCTCTATCCCTCTGGGAGCATGGACCCAGGGTCATTGTGGGCTGCAGAAGGTGGAAGGTCTGGCTTCTGTCATTGCTTCCCCGCTGAACATGGGCGTTGGCAGGTGGATCCATACTCCCAGGCAGCCTGCCTCTCTCTTTCCCTAGTGGGGCAGGGATCTAGAGAGGTGAAGTTCCAGGACACACTGGTGAGCTTGTCTGGCCGGGAAAGTAAGGTTGGCGTCATGGTAGCACCTGCAACTTGGTGTCTGAAAAAGCATTAAGATATAAAACAGAAAAAATTGTTTAATATTCAGGAACCTAAAGGAAAGAATATAGCAGATGAGATTGGGGTCTCCATTTTGGAAAAAGCTAGTAGGTCTACTTTAGGTATATTCCAAGGGACCCATGACTTTACTAGTCTTTGTCTGAGCCTGACAAGCTAACATGCAGGTGGACCAAAGGTATTGTTGGGGAGATGTTGTCAGAGTTGGGAAAAGGACTAGGAAGCTGAATCAGGGCAGAGAGTAGCTCCCAAATATGGGAAAAGTATATAAATACCATTAACTGTAAACCCCGTCAATTTGGTCTGGGGCCTTTATTTAGTGCAGGACCCTGTGTAACTTCTGCATCCCTGTAGGTCTGAGCTTGCAGTCCATGGTCATAGCTAGAAACATTCGAGGCTGCACTCATTTCAGGACCCATCTTCCTCGAGTGGTAGAGTATGTTGACCCATACTTTTGGAGAGGGGGACATTTTCTACCATTGTTGACCCACATTGAGGGCAAGGTCCAATAGGGGCCCACAGAGGGTCTGTGATGTTGTTCCTGATGGAGATGACCAGTGACAGTGGAGAGAGGCATCTGTTAGAGGTCTAGGCCCATCATGTCTGTGTGGGAATCTCAGGGTTCCCTGAGTAGGGCCCCGGGGGATAAAGTGGCCTGGTAGTAACCAAAAGAACCATCATAAAAGTGTGCCAGTCTCTTGTCCTTATCCAGCTTTTGTAGTCCTTACTTTGACAAGGTTAGCCTTGGAGTGACTGAGGGAAGTGAAATAGGAAGTAGGTGAGGTGGGTATCTAGGCCCAAGTTGAAACTATTTGACTAAGTACTTTATGATGCCCTTTTTTCGGTCTTTCTACTTGCTTGCTGCATTCATTGGGTCACTGCAGACTATTGTGCATTTTTGCTATAAGGCATATATTTCCCTCCCACTTTTGGGTTCATGTGCACATATGCTCTGTCTCTTGGGCCCTGGTCCATATCTAGGTGCTCCGGCTTTGTTAGGAAGTGCACCACCTGAACTGGAATTAAGGAGTCCTGTGATCTAGGATGGTCTCACCCTCCCCCCCAAGCAAAAACCAACCAACCAACAAACAAAAAATTATAGCCACTAGGTTTTTTATTTTTATTTATTTTATTTCATTTTTAATTTTTTATTGGGGGATTACTGTTTTACAGTCGACAGTAAATACAACAGTCTGTGCATGCTTAACATTTCTCAGTTTTCCATATAACAATACAACCCCCACTAGGTCCTCTGTCACCTTTTTCCAGGACCTGCACTGTCCCCCCACCATAGCCACTGATTTTATGTAAATTTGAAAGCAACTCATTAATCAACTTATTAATCAGTCTGTATTTAACTAAACTTCACAGTTTGACCTAAAAAATGAGACTGTTCTTTACAAGGAATATTTTACTAATGACTCAATAACTATAGATGTATTATGAAACTAAAAGAATAATGTGTTATTGCATTAGGCTCATTAAATAAAGAGCCTAACACAAGTCCAGTACCTTATTAGTAAATTGCTAAGACTCCTGCTTATCTGTTACTATTGAATCATATTTGTTCCCCTTTTGCATCTAGCAAAGGAATAGACATAAACAGTGTTGACTCAGTTGCATAAGTGAAGGAAAAATTAAATTAGTGAGTGAATGAATGCCACCTATAAAAAAATGGCGATGATAGCAGAAAAACCCTAATGAAATAGTCAGATGCCATCAATGATAATATTTTCTTTATTTACCTTTCATTAAATTTTAACACTCACAGGGAATTTTTTTTTCCATTTTATGGTAACTAGGCAACCTGTTATTTTGAATCATTCAGAGCAGGCTTTGCAACTATGCATGCTCAACAAACCCATTTTGATTGATGAACAATTTAGCATTCCAGTGAAGTCTGCTTCCAGTCTTGCATAGCTTCTGTGGGAGGATATAAGTGATCTCTGCTAAGAAAAATTAAGAAAGGACAGAATAGTTCCATGCCAGGATAGGTTGGCTTTGGTTATCTCGCCATTCAACTTACTAATGTGCTTACTGGACTGTGGTCAACCTGAAAAGAAATATCATCTGGTGAGGAATTCTCCACACCCTGGAATAGATCACAGTATTTATACCTGTAAAAGTTGATCTTTTTCTAACAGTAAGGCTTCTTTAGTTCTAATGCCAAAAATTTTAAATTAAAAGAAATCAGGCCAGATGAGGACTGCTATTTATCTCAGCCAAACAAGTGGGTAATGTCAACATGATTTTTGCAGGCTTGTTTAACTCATTTAAGAGAACAAACTGCTTTTCAGCCCCCCTGGAGCCATTATCTTGCATACAAATAATGGTCTTGCTGATAAGAGCCATTTTTATCAAACGGCAATTATTTATTTGGCATTTGCTTTGTACTCTGTGTTGTCTTAGCCATTTATTAAAACTCTGCACGGTAAATTTGTAATCTACAGTCAGTTATGAAGAGGGTACAGAGAGAAAACTAGGGTAGCAGTACTTGCAGTGAAATCCCCATGGATTAACTACCTCTTCTGTTGATATGGACATTTTACCTTCTGAAAAAAGTAATCGTTTTGATTTGTTCAAATTGGTAGAGGCTTGCTATCTTTGGAAAACAGCAACCTAAACAAAAACAGCAACCTAAACAAAAAGAAAATTATTCTTACCCCCCCCCCCCCAGTCAATTTTACTTGCTGTCTACCTGAATAACATGAAAAAGTAAGATTTGTACAAACACAGTGGGCTTGAGTTAGATGTAGTGGTACAGGGGCTTTGTGATATAGCTGCTATCCTGTGGGACAGGGCTGCTTTGACAGCAGTGAATGTGCACTATGAAGAGGTAGCTACTCACTCTTGCTCACCAAAGTTGAGTGCTCCTTCAGTCTCTATCACATTCTGCTATTTCTCTACATTAGACTCGAATCCCAGACACTTTTTTCCTACTCTGTCTCTCCCTCTCAATAGATAGCTTTGTATTTTAATTAATAGAGAAAATAAAGCGGGCCGGGTGGTAGTGCACCTGGTTGAGTGTACAGGTTATAGTGCTCAAGGACCCAGGTGAGCCCCTGGCCCCCACCTGCAGGGGGAAAGCTTTGAAAGTGGTGAAGCAGGGCTGCAGGTGTCTCTCTCTATCTCTCTCCCTATCTCCCTCTTCCCTCTCGATTTCTGTTTCTATCCAGTAAATAAATAAAGACAATGCAAAAAAAAATTTAAAAAATTAAAAAAAGAAAATAAAGTGAGGCAGCGAAGCTAGCATGTGCAAAAGACTTGCACGCCCGAGGCTCTCAAGTCACAGGTTCAAATCCCTCTCCCCTATCCTCCCATCATAAGCCAGAGCTGTTCAGTGCTCTGAGAAGTAAAGAACGTGAGAGAGGGGGAAAGAGAAGAAGGAGAAGGAGAGAAAGAAAATAAAGGAGAAAGAGGAAGAAATGAAGAAGGGAAAAGAGAAGAGAAAGGAAAACAAAGTGTCTGAAGAAGTTGCCTCCCGCTGAACTAGCACAGGGTCTGCCTGGCTACAGCTTCAGGCTTGTTCTCATGCCCCATGTGCTGGAGTGCTCCGACACTGCTCCTTTCTCTTTCTCTCTTCTCACCTGTGAAACTCATCTCTAGGAAGAAAAGAAGAGAGAAAATGTAAACTACCAGATCGAACTTTGTTAACATTCTCCACTGCGCCTACAGATCCAGCTGCCCCAACACCTTTCTCTTGCCTGTCTTTCCTGTTAGAAGTGGGAAACAGAGTTTTAGGAGTGGGAATTGTGTGGACTCGTACCCCTCCTATCCCACAGTCTTGTCAATATTTCTACTTGATAAATAAAATTAAATCAAACAAAAAAAGCTCCTGGTTTTCCTGCTAGTGAGGTCATTTCTGTCTCCTATACTTCATGCCCCTGCCTTGTCAGGAGTTTGTCCCTTTTATATATTCTCTTGTGTTTTTAATTGTCCTTCTCTGCTAGAACACACACTGAAATTTAAGAATAGTTAGGTCATTTTCCTTGGATAAATAGTAATAAACAAAAGACAGTGAATGTTGAAAGCAACAAACAACCTATTACCTCCGCTTGACTACTCAGCTACTTTTCTGTCTTCCACATTCTCACTTTGTTTTCTTCCTACCACTCCTACTATTTAGTCAACTTAACTCAGGTTTCCAGTCCTTATTGTTCTACTGAAACAAGATTTCTGAAAGTATAAATGTGACTTTTATGTCACAGACTCCGGCTGTCATTTCTCAACCCTTATTTTTCCTAGCTTCTTAGTCATAGATGAATGACACCTTCTTCTTACCCTCTTCCTCCCCTTCCCTCTCCTCCCCACCGCCCCTTCCCTCCCCTTCCTTTCCCACCCTTTTCCTTTCCTATTCAAGGGAGGTTTGATCTGACCCTGCTTCTCCTCAGTTTGACAATGGGCATTTTTAAATGTGAGTTCCTTAAGACTAAGAGAATGTACCTTCTATTCATTTTACACATCTCTCTTTCTAATAATCTCATCTGTAATGCTGCTTTTGTTATAAACAGTAGACTGAAGATTCCAAAAATATTTACCTCCCAACAATGATACTTTTTTCAGCTCTAATTCCATCCATCCATCCATCCATCCATCCATCCATCCATCCATCCATTCATCCACCCATTCATCCATCCATTCATCTATCCATCCATCTCTCCAGCCCCCACCCATCCACTGAATATCTCTATCTAGATGTCTGAAAGCACCTTTATCATCATCATCAACACACACACACACACACACACACACACACACACACACACACACACACACACACTCACACACACTCACACTCACTCACATTATCCCCAAACTCCTCTCTAAGTAGGAATTCTTTTCCAGTGTTACTTGGTAATTCTTCTGGTTACAGAAACCTGGATGCCATTCTTTTCCTCTTTGTGTCTTCTGACTCTCAGATACAGCTACCAAATCTGTGGTTTAATAGGAATGGGTGGTATAGTAAATGTTTCCCACCAGAGGGTCTGATTTAGGCTTATGTGCCTGATACATGGTGGAAGTTCAATACAAGATGCTTTTTTGGAGGGAGGGAGAAAGTGAGGGATAGAGAGGGAGAGAGAGGCAGAGAGAGAGGCAGATGGAGAGAGAGAGGCAGAGGGAGAGGGAGAGGGAGGCAGAGAGAGGGAGAGGGAGAGAGAGAGGCAGAGGGAGAGGGAGAGGCAGAGGGAGGCAGAGAGAGGGAGAAGGAGAGAGAGAGGCAGAGGGAGAGGGAGGCAGAGAGAGAGAGAGAGGGAGAGAGAGAGGCAGAGGGAGAGGGAGAGATGGGGTTTTTTTAGAATTGGTGAAAGTGAAAATCGAAGAGCAAAGTATCTCAAATCCCTACAAAGTGTGCTAACAAAGGCAAAGTTACTCTTGATTAAAACTTTTTACTGACTTGTCATTCTTAGAAAAATCACCCAAATGCCTAATAAGATTTAGGTCTTGAGTGAAAAATTTTTAATTTTTTTTATTTTTTATATTTATTAGTGACAATATTGAATTACAAAATTATAAGATAACAGAGGTATAATTCCACACAGTTCCCACCACTAGAGTTCTTTGTCCCTAATACCTTCATTGGAAACTATAATAGTTCTTCCAAAGTTGAAGATATGATTCAATCATTATTTCTACAATTGTCTGTCTATATTTGTGTATGTCTGGCTGCTTTCTTCTATGTTCCTGCCTTCTCTTCCTTTCTAAGTCACAACTACACCTATTACTACTTCCAAACATCCTTCCTTTTTTTCTTCTCTGTTTGGGTCCTGATGGAGTTGGAGTTCAGAGCCTTCTAGTCATCTTCTCCCTATCATTTCTCCCCTGCTGGGAGTATAGACCAATTGTTTTAAAGTCTTCACCCCCCCACTTTTTGTTGCTCTTGTTTTTTTTTATTGTTTTAGTTATTGTTGTAGTTATTATTATTGTTTTTGTTACTGATGTTGTCATTGTTGGAGAGAACAGAGAGAAATAGAGAGAAGAGGGGAAGAGAGAGAAGAGAGAAAGACAGACACCTGCAGACCTGCTTCACCATCTGTGAAGCGACTCCCCTGCAGGTGGGAAGCCGGGGGCTCGAAGTGGAAACCTTACGCCAGTCTTGCACTTCGCGCTACATGCACATAACCCACTACGTTACCTCCTGACCCCCA
This sequence comes from Erinaceus europaeus, assembly GCF_950295315.1. Lineage (NCBI taxonomy): Eukaryota > Metazoa > Chordata > Mammalia > Eulipotyphla > Erinaceidae > Erinaceus > Erinaceus europaeus. The sequence goes on along the minus strand of NC_080168.1, from coordinate 132,395,501 downwards.
GACCGATTTTTTTTGGGCATGCCGGGGCGGGAGTTCCGGCTTCCATAATTGCTTCTTCATTGGAAATGAACATTGGCAGGTGGATCCACACCCCCAGCCTGTTTCTGTCTTTCCCTAGTGGGGCAGGGCTCTGGGGAGGTGGGGTCACATTGATGAGATCATCTTCCCAGGGAGGTCAAGGTAGAATCATGGCAGCATCTGCATCTTGATGGCTGAAAGGTGGTAAGATACAAAGCAGGATAAAATGATTAATGAGCAGGAACAAAAAAGTATAAATAGAGCAGATGAGAATAGGGGTCTTAGGGTGGAGAGAAGTGAGGAAGTCTATTTTAGGTGTGTTCCTATGGGCCGATGATTTCCATAGTTTTACTTGAGTTTGATAGCTGACGTGGAGTTGGATAACAATATTGTCTGGGAAGATGGTGTCAAAGTTGAGAAAAGGCCTAGAAAACTGGATTAGGGCAAAGAGTAGCTCCCAATCTTGAAGAAAATCTTGAATAAAATTTACTGTTAACCCCTGTCCACCTGACCCAGGGCCCGTATATATTCATATTTAGCACAGGAGCCTGTGTGACCTCTGAGTCTCTGAATGAATGACAGCTGTTTTTATTTTTTATTATTCTTTTATTTTTTGTCTTTAGCCTCGCCTTTTACCAGTTTCTACCTTGACACACTGGCCCTCTGCAATTCATTTTAGTCCTTCCATAGGAGCAAAGACTTCACTTGCTATAACCAATATCCAACTCTCTTGTCCCCTCGTTTATTCTTCCCCCCAAGTGCACCGTCTATATTTTCCTCAAGAGCTCTGCCTTTGAGGGCAGCCACACACGTTCATGCCCTAACTAAATATAGATCGCCAGTGTTTTCCTCTGTTTTTTAGTGTCTCTTGATTTTCTGTTCCTTTACAGTCCTTACCCTGACTATAACTGAGACTGTTTGTCTTAATATCTATTTAAGTTGCTTGTCTTGTAGAATTAGAAATATCTCTTGTCTGGTTGTCCACCATAATGACCACACTTCTAATAAAAAGAGAAGATGCTAAAAACATTAATGAAGGAAGGTAGCTGTTACCAAACGTTTACTTTATTTTGTCTTATTTTCATTTTTATTTTTTGCTTAGGAGTTATCACTGAGGCTTGGTGCTTCCAGCACCGCTCCATCATTCTCAGGTGCCTTTTTCTCTGGCAGAGACAAAGATAGAAGTAGAGAGGGAGAGAGGCAGAGAGGCATTTACAGCTCTGTGAATCCCCCTCCCCGGGCAGATGGGGCCTGAGGCTTGACCCAGACCATTATGTGCAGTGACCTAGGTACTCAGTTGGATGTTCCACCACTTGGCCATGCTTATGAACATTTGCTTATTTAATCTTAAAAAAAAAAACAAACATTTTTGTGTCTGAGAAAGAGAGAATGACCAGAATATCATTCAATGATATGAAATACAAGAACTTAAACCCAGTGCCTCCCATGTACAAGTCATGCCCCCTGCTACTGGGTCATCTCCCTGACCTCACTTGTTTAATCTTAAACTGTTTATGAGGTAGCCGGCATTGCCAGTCCCATTTTGCAGATAAGGAAAACAAGACATAGAAAAGTTTAGCACTTGGAAGTGACAGCAAGAATATTCTTTTTTTTTTTTTTTTTTTTTGCATCCAGGGTTATTGCTGGGGCTCAGGGCCTGCACCATGAATCCACCGCTCCTGGAGGCCATTTTATTCCCCCTTGTTGTTGTAGCCTTGTTGTGATTATTATTGTTGTTGTTGATATTGTTCATTGTTGGATAGGATAGAGAGAAATGGAGCAAGGAGGGAAGACAGAGGGGGAGAGAAAGACAGACACCTGCAGACCTGCTTCACCGCTTGTGAAGCGACTCCCCTGCAGGTGGGGAGCCAGGGTCTCAAACCGGGATCCTTACGCCAGTCCTTGAGCTTTGCACCACCTGCACTTAGCCCGCTACGCAACTGCCCAACCCCAGCAAGAATATTCTTAATCACATTCTCAGTTTATCAATTATTTAATTATGTAAACATGCAGTTTTGGGTCTTGAAATTATTTAAAATTTATTTTTGATAGACATAAAAGTAAATTGAGAGGTAGGGGTGAGACTTAGAGAGACAGAGAGACACCTGTAGCACTGTCTCACCACTCATGAAGCCTCCTCCTGCAGGTGGGGTGTGGGGGCTTGAACCTGGGTCCTTGTGCACTGTAATCGGTGCGTCACCTCCCAGCCCCTTGAGAGTCTTCATAATTTGACAGGCTAAATCCTGAGTCTGTATTTCCTGACAGAATGGGGTGAGACGGCCACTTTGCTGGTGTGTGGTAGCTCTTTGTGCCTCCAGTGGAGCAGCCCGGGAGGAGATTCTGATCAGTCTGCGACATGCAGGTGGATTCCAGATGACCCAACGCCAAAGCAAGTGAGGGGTGAATAGTGACGCCTCACTGAAACACAAAGCCGTCTCTGATCAGTCAGATGGCCTTTCCAAATAATGTGCCGTTGTCAGGGCTCCACAAGGGCTCCGGCTTCCCCTCTGTGAGTTGCTTTTGAATGAATGAAAGCATATTTGATACAAGCGTACTAACATCTGGATTGCAAGGGAAAGAAAAGTCCAATGAATATCATAGTGATAGGGCTTCTGGAGGCTTGGTTATTTATTCATCAGTTATTTTTTGAGAAAGGTACAGCAAGACAGAGAGAGAGAGAGAGAGAGAGACCGAGACCACAACACCGCAGCTTCCTTAACTGTGGTGAGCACCAGGCTCAAACCTAAGTCATGTGCATGGTAAAGCATTATCCAAGTGAGCTACTCTGCCAACCCTGGATGTTTGGCTTAATCTTTTGTTTTTTAATTTATTCCCTTAATGTTGTTTTATTGTTGTAGTTATTATTGTTGTTATTGATGTTGTCATTGTTGGATAGGACAGAGGGAAAAGGAGAGAGAAGGGGAAGACAGAGAGGGAGAGAGAAAGACAGACACCTGCAGACCTGCTTCACCTCCTGTGAAGTGATTCCCCTGCAGGTGGGGAGCCGGGGGCTCGAACCGGGATCCTTACGCCGGTCCTTGCGCTTTGCACCACCTGTGCTTAATCCACTGCCCGACTCCCTAAACTTTTCTTTTTCATACCTTTACACGCTGTTCAGGGCCAGCAAAAAAACTCACTTGAATTATTGTATAAGTACAAGCTTATCCTTGTGCACCACTCAGGTTCTAGCCTGACACCCACGGAGTTTGAAAGAAGCTTCAATGCTGTGGTCTTGATTCTCTGCAGATTCACCTTCTCTGTCACCTTCTCTGTCTGTCTATCACACACATATGTGTGTGTGTGTGTGTGTGTGTGTGTGTGTGTGTATATATATACATATAATTTTTTACAGTTACTACATATTACGAGAACACAATTTGAAATAGTTTAGCTATCTAGAAAGATAAATAGATCATGTCAAACCAATTCACATATATGTATGTGTAATTTATATATATATATATATATATGATTTATTTCTTTGAAGGAAGAATACTGAATAGTCTAAGGATAGATTCTATCAAATACTGATACTTATTCAGTAACCCTTCATCTATCAAAGATACTGTTTTAATTTTCTATTTTTGCTTGTGCTTAAAAATATTTTAACATAGGCCAATTTTTGGTGTCCTGTTAACCCATGAAAAGTTATTCTGAGTTCTCCTAAAATAGGTAGTACCGTGAGACCACATGGAAATCTGCAGGTGGGTCCTTTCAGTGCCTTCTGGTGACCAGGCTGTCAGCGCATGGGCTCACCTTTACTGAGTTTATCCTGGTTAGCAGCTGTAACCCCACCCTTAAATTAGAGATCTCACACAGAAGACATACCTTAGAGAAATGTTGTAACCCCACCCTTAAATTAGTGATCTCACACAGAAGACATGCCTCACAGAAATCTTGTCACCCCACCCTTAAATTAGAGATCTCACACAGAAGACATGCCTTAGAGAAATCTTATAACCCCACCCTTAAATTAGAGATCTCACACACAAAACATGCCTTAGAGAAATCTTGCATACTGTATAGCTTCTCATATTTAACATTCCTTTTTTCCCACTACTTTTTCTAGACATGTCTGATGGATCTGTCAGCAAGATTGCTAATTCATTTTATACTCTTTCCATACGTGCTGTATTATTAGTGCAGTATTCCGAGACTGTTAGTTCTCTTTAGGGCTTCAATTCTGTCAGTTTAGTAACATTAGCACAACTGGCACCCAACTATAGTCACATATATTTTTAAAAATAACAAGCCTACATTAAGATCTTATTCTAGATTTTACACAATATATTGCATTTTGTATTAACAACACACATACATATAAGAAAATCATTATAGCTTGATTTTCTGTCGGTCTCAGGCAATTTATAAAAAATTTTAAAAACATAACTAGATTGTGTTTAGTTATTTTGGGGGAAATTAACAGACTAAGAACTGTTTAGAAAGATGGAGAATTATCTTTTTGCATTTAATCTCAGGCAAAATTAATGCATAAAACATTCCCATAGCTCCTGTTGTAGAATCTAAATCAGAATAGATGAGCAGTTGTGCTGATAGAGAGGAAAACCCAGAGTCAAGAAGACAGGCAATGAAGGGTTTTCAAAAATCGTTTGATAGGACAGAGAGAAACTGAGAGTGGGGAGGTAAAGAGGGAGAGAGACATATGCAGCTCCGCTTCACCACTCACAAAGCTTCTGCCTCCGGGTGGGGACCAGGGGTTTGAACCCAGGCCCTTGCTCATGGTACCATGTGCTTTAGTGCCTGACCCCTAGAACTGTCCTTTTCAGTGGATTCAGTAATTTATTCACTTACTTGCTATTACCACAACTATTTTTTTGAGGACTTCCAAGTTTCTGAGTCCTGTGGGTGTGAAAGACACAAAGTAAAGTGACCCGTAGTCAGCATTAAGTAGCAGGAAGGGCTTCAGCTGCAATGCAGAGCAAAAGCAAGCCTTGAAGCATCCTAACTGTGGGTCAGGAGGGCTCCAGCAGAACATTGCTGCCCCAGCCTTGCCTGATGTGCTCTCGACTTGGCCCCGCTTGCCCCAGCCTTGCCTGATGTGCTCTCGGACTTGGCCCCGCTTGCCCTCTGTGGGAGACCCCTTGCTGCTGTTTACACACAGACCCAGAGAAGAAATTGCAGGTGGCATTTAATCACACAAGTTTCTCTTTATCTGTAATCTCAGTAGACTCTTGTGATTCATTCCCCGATAGTCACCTGATGGTATTGCATCTCGCAGCTGTGACTATAGGGCATGAAAAGTGAATAATGGAATGCTAAACGTCTGCAATGAATACGTCAGAACAGTGATCAAGCTAGCATTCCTCCCTTTGAGAAATGTAAAAAAAAGCAGATATGAAGTCACATAAAGATTTGAGATACTGGGTCATCACTTATCCAGAGCACACTTTGATTACACCGACTGTGGAGAAGAGTGATCTCTACACTCTAAGCCAAAGGCAGGAGTCTTTCTGAACCTGTCAGTTAACTTCAGTTGTTTCCCTTAGGAAATGCTGTCAGATTATTACTTTTTAAAGTACAGTACACTAAATTTGAATGTAACTACCAATATAATATTTCTATTTCTAATAACATTTGAAACATTTTATTTTATCAATGTAAAATTGAATAGTTTACTGTTTTGTTAAATGGATGAATAGTAAAAGAAAAAAGAAAAATATAATTTTTTTAATTGTCTTTATTTTATTTGATAGAAACAGCCAGAAATCAAGAGGGAATGGGGTGATAGGGAGGGAGAGAGGCAGAGAGACATCTGCAACACTACTTCACCACTTGCAAAGCTTTACCCCTGTAGGTGGGGACCATGGACTTGAACCTGGGTCCTTGCGCACTGTAATGTGTGCGCTCAATCAGGTGCGCCAACACCTGGCCCCAAGAAGAAAATTCTTTGGATATAACACACCAGAGCAACCAATTTTTAACATTCTGGTTTACTTATTTTTCACTTGGTTTTTTATTTACTTTTGGTATGCCCAGCTCTTGCATAATGTAGTTTGCAGTTTGGAACTTAATGTGCTAGTTTCTACGTGGCTGGAGATGTTTATCTTATGATTCTAGTCAATCACATAAAATTACAATATGCTTAACTGAGATAAATCCACATTATTAGAACATGAGTATTCAATTCAATTGTCAGTAAAAGAGAGAGGGCACAGACTACAAGAGGAAGATTTGAGAGGACCAGTGCAAAAAACTTCTGTGTGGGGGTCTGGAATTAAAAAAAAATTGTTAGTGATTTAATAATGATTCATTAGATTGTAAGGTAACAGGGTACAATTCCACACAGTTCCCACCACCAGAGTTTCCTGTCCCATCCCTTCCACTGGAAGCTTTCCTATTATTTATCCCTCTGGGAGTGTGGACCAAAGTTCTTTCTGGGGAGCAGAAAGTGGAAGGTCTGGCTTCTGTCATTGCTTCTCCACTGGGCATGGGTGTTGGCAGGTGGATCCACACCCCCAGCCTGTGTCTGTCTGTCCCTAGTGGGGCAGGGCTCTGGGGAGGGGAGGCTCCAGGACACATGGGTGAGGGCGTCTGCCCAGGCAGGTCAGTATGGAATCATAGTAGCATTTGTAACTTGGTGGCTGAGAGGTGGTAAGATATAAAGCAGGACAAACTGTTTAATGAACAGGAACCAAAAAGTAGGAATAGGGCAGTTAAAATTAGGGTTCTTTATGTGGGAAGAAGCTAGGAAGTCTCTTTTAGGTATGTTCCATGGGTCCCATGACTTTAGTAGTTTTTGCCTGAGCTTGATAGGTAACATTTAAGTGGACTAAAATATTGTCTGGGAAGATGGTGTCAGAGTTGAAAATGGGACTGAAAAGCTGAATTAGGGAAGAGAGTAACTCCCAAACTTGAAGAAATTGTATATAGATACAATTAACCATTTGCCCCATCAATTTGACCCAGGGCTCATATATACTCACATTCAGCACAGGAGCCTGTGTGACCTCTGAGTCCCTGTCAGTCTGAGCTCACAGTCCATGGTCACAGCTGGAACATTCTAGGCTGCTCTCACGTCAGGACCCGTCTTCCTTGAGGGGCAGAGCAGGCTGACCAGCCTCCCTTCAGAGAGTGGCGAGTCCCCACCATGGCTGCTCTGCAGTGAGGGCAGGTCCTGGAGAGGCCGCAGGAGGGCTTGTGATGACGTTCCTGATGGAAGTGACCAGTGATGGTGGAGAGAGGAATGTGTTAGAGGTCTAGGCCATCATATCTGTGGGGGAATCCAAGGATTCCCTGACTAAGAGGCCAGATGATGGGGTGGCCTGGTATTGACCTGAAAGGCCGTCATTATGTGAATTAATCACATCTGCTTTTGTGGGCTGGAGGTGTGATTGTCAGAATGGCCCCTTGTGGCTGTCGCCATCATTTGAAGAGGCTTCAGATGCTCATGTGCATAGAGTGCAGCATCTTCTTAGGTTGGCTTAGCTCTCTTCCTATATTGCCTTCAGAAATGTGTTACCAGGTCCACCTGCCAGTTTTATTCAGGACTTGTTCTCTGCACAGGAAGGCTTACTATATCTTTGTCTTGACACATCTGTTTATCAGAGTCCTCAAAACAAGTTGCTGCCTTATTGAGAACACAAGTCTCTTTATTTCCATTACACCCATTTCCTAGTCTGTTAGGAGCATCCTGATATCAGTGCATACAACAGTCTACAGCACATCAGAAAGCTGAGGGAAGTGTTTGGTTATGTGTGGGTTATGTGTGTATGCATTCATGTATTTTTAAGTGTTACATGTCACATAAGTTTTTCCCTTCATACTCCATAATACTCTTATAACACTAAATCATCATTAAATAAACTTCTTACTCAAAGAAATTTTCACATAGTAGACAAAAATGAGGAGTTATCACTTCACAAGAAGTGCGATTTTCACATATAAGTCACAAAAGAGCAATAATACTTTCAATAAAACAAGTCAATTTTTCACACAAAAGAAAATCATAAAAGAGAGTTCTCAAGATTTTTCATCATTTGAAATGTTAATTCATATTTTTGGAAAGATTTTTTTCTTTTTCTCCAATGCACAGATTAATTATTAAAAGTATAGACATAAGTGAAAAAAAAGGTAAGAGGACAGTGTTTCAGGCTAGATCTAGTGTAACTGATTCAACTCAGTGGGTTTAACCAGTGCTAAATTTGTGTTTTAGCAAAATAAGCTTCAAGGTCTCCAGTATACTTATGGAGAACAGAAGTCTGTGAAATAACTTATTGAGAGGACATCTTTCCCCAAGGGCATGTCAGGACACACGCCCAGGTCCCCGGGAGGACTGTACAGTGTGTGTGTGTGAGCAGGCACGTGCTGGAAGGACTGCTGCAGCAGGCCCTGAGTCCGAGTCCCGACTGGGTCTCCCTTCCTTCTTTCTATGGTCCTCTGTGCGAGGGAGACCGTTTAAAGATCACTTTGAAGAGCCACATAGAGTTTCTGGGTTTCTCCCGTGTATATGTATGTAGGAAGTCTATTGCTATTAAGAGATTAGATTTATTATTCTCTATTAAGCCTTCCTAATGCTTATTCGATTATTTGTCCAGCCTCTGAAGAAGCCAGAGGGGAAAGAGTAATCTCTTTCCACTCTTAAATTCTTCCCAGGTCTTCAGTATTTAGGGGGCTAGGTTGGAGTTGAGAAATGGAGGCTCAGTCAGTACCAGTTGAAAGCTGGCAACATCAGCACGTTGACTGAGGCTGCATGGTGGCATACTCGGTAGGTCTCATACAGCATGCACAGGGCCAAGTTCAAGCCCCTGGTTTCTGCCTGCAGATGGCAAAGCTTCATGACTTCTGTGCCTTTCTCTCTCCCTCATTACTCTTCCTCCCCATCCCCTCAATCTCTCTCTCTCTCTCTTTCCTCAGGGTGATCACTGGGACTTGATGCCTGCACTATGAATCCACCGCTCCTGTGGCAAATTTTCCAATTTTTTGGACAGGACAGAAAAAAATAGAGAGAGGAGGGGAAGACAGAGAGGGAGAGAGAAAGACAGACACCTACAGACCTGCTTCGCTGTCTGTGAAGCGACTCCCCTGCAGGTGGGGAGCTGGGGGCTCAAACTGGGATCCTTGTGTTGGTCCTTGAGTTTTGTGCTCTGTGCACTTCACTGCTGACCCCCCTCTCTGTCTCTATAAAAACAATTTAGCCAGCTGGGGTGGTGGGTTCAATATGCAGTCACTAAGCCCCAGCAATAATCCAGGTGGGAAAAATTATGAAAGTATTTCTTTAATGCGTAATTTCGCTTACTAAAGATACTTTTTCTTTAAGAGAGAGATGGGCAAAGAGGCAGACAGAAAAAGTGAATGATCACAGCACTGAAACTTCTTTCACTGAGGGGGGACCTGACTCAAAGCTGGTCATGCATGTGGCAAAGCAGAGCTTCATCCCGCAGAGCTCTCAGCTGCCTACTTGTAGCCCTTCTTTTTAAATTAATCTATTTTTATTGATGTACTAATGATATACAAGATTGTAGAATAAGAGGGGTACAATTGCACACAGTTCCCATGACTGGAGTTCTGTGTCCCATCCCCTCCACTGTAAGCTTCCCTAATGTTTATCCCTCTGGGAGTATGGACCCAGGGTCATTATGGGGAGCAGAAGGTGAGAGGTCTGGCTTCTGTCGTTGCTTTTCCACTGGACACGGGCGTTGGCAGGTGGATCCACACTCCTAGCCTGTGTCTCTCTTTCCCTAGTGGGGCAGGGCTCTGGGAAGGTGGGGCTCTAAGAAACAAGGTGGGACCTCTGCCCAGGGAAGTCAGGTTGGTGTCATGCTAGCATCTACAACTTGGTGGTTGAAAAAGCATTAAGATATAAAGTAGAACACTGTGTTTAATAATCAGGAATCTGAAGGTAAGAATATTGCAGATGAGATTTGGGGAATTCATTTTGGAAAAAGCTAGGAAGTCTATTTTAGATTCACTCCAAGGGGCCCATGACTTTGCTAAATTTTGCCCAAGTCTGACATGCAGGTGGGCTAGAAGTATTGTCTGGGGAGATGGTGCCAGAGTTGAAAATAGGACTAGAAAGCTGGATTGGGGCAGAGAGTAGCTCCCAAACATTACTCATCTAGGTTAGCTATCTCACAGGCCCACTAGTAGCCATTAATGTCAACTATAAATCCCCCCTTGCTTCAATGCCAGGCAGACTGTCCCTTGCCATTGTAAGAGTGGTTTTGTAGGAAGGGGTTATTTTACACTTCAGACTAGTTATTAAAAAAATTGTTTGGTATTTTCAAGTGATGTGCTTTCTGAAGAGTGTGTTTGGAATTGTGATTATAGTTTTGTGGTGTTTAATGACTATAGGATTATTTTTATAATGAGATATCAAACTGATTACTTAAGTTCTCATTCTTTAATGAAGGTCAGGCTGAAAACCATCTTATGTTCACCTTCTGAAGCTCTTAGGGCTGTGTTTATTAGTAATATTAGAACTGTTCTCGGCCATAGCTGTTAATCCACCACTTACTTCTGTATTTATGCTAGCTATTTGTACTATTTCCCTTATGATTATTGTGTATTTACTGCTGTTTGTCCATAAGTCATTCAAAAACTGAATGTCAGGTTTTAGTCCCTGAGCTGTGGAGGGCTTGTCACTCCTACCTAGTTAATATATTTCATGTTCTAATACTATATCTCCCATCAGGCACAAAGTACCTTGTTAATACTGTTAGATGGCTTCACAGGGATTTCGGTTACATACCTGTGGGTAATTTTTCTGAATTTCCTTTGTTCAAGTTTTCCCTTTCCATCTATGGAAATTGCTTAAAGTTTTTAGATGGCAGGGATTTCAATTCTTTTTTTTTTTTTTCCCTCCAGGGTTATTGCTGGGCTCGGTGCCTGCACCACAAATCCACCGCTCCTGGAGGCCATTTTCCCCCCCTTTGTTGCCCTTGTTGTTGTAGCCTCGTTGTGGTTATTATTATTGCCCTTGTTGAGGCTATTCGTTGTTGGATAGGACAGAGAGAAATGGAGAGAGGAGGGGAAGGCAGGGGGGGAGAGAGAGAGAGACACCTGCAGACCTGCTCCACCGCCTGTGAAGCGACCCCCCTGCAGGTGGGGAGCCGGGGGCTCGAACCAGGATCCTTATGCCGGTCCTTGTGCTTTGCGCCACATGCGCTCAACCCGCTGCACCACTGCACGACCCCCAGGGATTTCAATTCTTTAAGCTACATTACTAAGAGAAGCCAATGTTGGGCAGGTTGATTCGGTGGTAGATGCTCTGGGTACTAACCCTGGCACTGCATAAAGGCTGTGCTGTTTCCAGAAAGAGAGAGAGAGAGAGAGAATCCCTAATCTCACTAGCCAGAGATGAATGCTATTCCCATTTGGTGTCCTGCCATCTAGGATTCCATGCACAAATTTCCACAGGCAAAAATACTTGTGTCTTATTTTAATCTTCCTAGAAACAATTTTTCATAAATGTCACATGGAAATCACTTGTAGACGATCTTGCTCATAATATTATTGCTACTATTTGCATCTGTAAACCCTTTTAAAGTTTTTCTAATGCTTAACAAAAATCCCAATCTGTTTTCTGAGATCCTTTTCTTTCAAAATATAGTAGTGAGATGATTTTACGCTCTTACTGTCTTGAAGTATCTAATCACTTCACGTATCACATATATTCATTAATTCAACACCGAGTTGCCTTATTAGGTCTGGGAATGTAGAGAATGTGAAGTGATAGCCCCTTGGTGGTACACTCGATTGAACACGCACATTTCACCAGGCACAAGGACCAGATTCAAGTTCTCTCCTACAGGGGAGCTTCGTGAGCAGTGAGCTGTGCTTCTCTCTGCCTCCCCCTTCTCTCCCAATATGTGTCTCTACCCAATAAATAAATAATTTTTTTTTTTTAAAAAAAGAAAGTGAGGAATGGTTTCTTACCTCCAAGAAGCTCAGGGAAGCCTGTTCTCCACCTTGGGGTTTTCAGTTTGAAGAGTGACATCAGTATGTTTCTTTCCCATTAGTAGTGGACCAAAAATCTCCTCAGATCTTATTAGTGAAGAAGACAGAAGTTTATCTGTGTCAGTATCAGGCCTTTGCTCACTTGGCCTTTTCTTGTGACCATCCATCTCTCATCCCACCTTCTTTTCATTTCCCAACAAGCCTTGTCTTCCTCTAAAGTTATTTAAGAAGGCGACTTAAACGATTTTGATGAGTTATATCTGCGTTTTCTCCCATGTATGGAAGCGGGCTGTGTGTTATTAGTATTACTATATAATTATATACAGTATAATTACATAATATAATAATGTATTACATAATAACATATCTTTTTGGTATTGTTCTCCTGTCCAAAAAGTAGTGGATCAAAGAGTAAATACTTTAAAGGTTTGTTTGTGTGTGTGTGTGTGTGTTGCTGTGTTTCTACCAGTTACTGACCATGTACTGACAGCTTAAAGATACCAAGCAGTGAATGAATGGCAGATACCCTCAGCATAACTTCATCAAATTCCAGATAGGTGTGGAACACAGTAATTGCAAAGGGACTTCTGGTTGCTTGTGAAAAAGCACCTTAAGATGCACATACAATTTATAACATGTTTATCTGGAACTCTGAGACCTTTTGTGACACCTTTTTAAAAAGAATGATTTGATTCAAGCCTCCGGCTCCCCACCTGCAAGGGAGTCACTTCACATGTGGTGAATCAGGTCTGCAGGTGTCTTTCTCTCCCCCTCTGTGTCCCCTCCTCTCTCAATTTCTCTCTGTCCTGTCCAACTACAGCAACAACAACAGCAATAATAATAACCACAACAATGATAAAATAAGGGCAACAAAAGGGGAAAAAGTGGTCTCCAGGAGCAGTGGATTCATGGTGCAGGCACCAAGCCCTAGCAATAACCCTGGAGGCAATATATATATATATATATATATATATATATATATATATATATATATATATATATAGAATAGGAAGGTTGTAAGATCACAGGGGTAAAATTCCACCCAGTTCCCACCACCAGAGTTCCGTGTCTCATCCCCTCCATTGGAAGCTTCCCTGTTCTTTATCCCTCTGGGAGCATGGACCAAAGTTCTTTGTGGGGTGCAGAAGGTGGGAGTTCTGGCTTCTGTAATTGCTTCTCTCTTTTCATTCTTTCAAAGACAAAATAAATATAATATCTAAAAAAAAAGAGGGAGAGAGAAAGATAGACACCTGCAGACCTGCTTCACCACATGTGAAGTGACCCTCCTGCAGGTGGGCATCCGGGGGCTCGAACCAGGATCCTTGTGCTTTGTATTATGTGCACTTGGCCTGGTGTGCTACCACCTGACCCCCACATACTGTAATTTACAGGTGACCTTAGTAAAAGGACTTACTTTTCTTATACACTCTCCATTTTGAGAATCTCAAACTTTAGGAGGGACTTGGGAATTTCATTATCCTCCTTTCTGGAAAGTGCCCAAAATGATAATTTTCTTGGTTTCCACCAGCAGAATGGAAAATATCCCTGGGATAATGCTCGGTAAAGTAAATGAAAGAGAGAAAACATGGAAGACTGCTAAGACTGACTCATAGATTGAACTGTAAGCAAACAACAAAAAATTCAAGAAGTAACACATTTTATCTCATCTTGGTAGTTCATGGATTCCCTTGTTAGGCTCATATATTTATACAAAAGTTCTCAACCAATTTGCTCTTCTTTTTGAATGGTATGATTTTCCTTTACTCTTCACAACAAATTCTCTTTTTCTGACTTTGCTGCTACTCACCTTTCTGTCCATTTCAAAATAGCATAAGCACCAAGCTGACAAGCCTACTTCCTAGCACCAGCCAGGCAAGTCAGAAAGCCATCCAGTGAGTGAGTCCCCAACAAGGAAAGTCAGAAAACCCAGCAGCTGGCTAAATCCCCAGGGAACGTATCACAGCAGCTGTCACTGAAATGACACGTATTCCCACAACACGTATCCCACAGGCATAGCTCCAGACTCCTGCAAGCTCGTGTGACTGTGAGTCTAGTCTGAGCAGAGTCCCCTGTAGTCTGACTGACTTGGCTCCACCATCAGTAGGACTTCAGTCACTCTTAGCTTCCTCAGTGCATAGGAAGGGGATCTGACCAGAGGATAACGCTCTTATTTCAGCCTGAAACTGCAAGTCTGTTTCAGCGGTTTTCTCTAAGCAGTCTTTACATGCCCCATTTACTTTTCATCAGTAGTGCTTTGTAGCTGCAGGTGTGAAATGTAGGTTGATCATGCAAAACTATCTTGGACATAGACTGTAATTGTGGAAAGTTCACTGAATACCTAACTGATATCTGTTATAATAATGTCATAAAGGATATTTTAGGAATAAACCAGTTTGGTTAAGATTCTTATGTATGCTCTATAGAACTATCCTCATTTGGATTTTCTCTAAAAGCAGCACAGAATTATAAATGTAAGATCACCTTTCTTGATGTAAATAAGGGCATTTGTGATATTTTCTATTAACATACAGAGCTGTTAAAAATACACTCTATGGGAGACAGGCGGTAGCACAGTGGGCTAAGCGCAGGTGGTGCAAAGCACATGGACCAGCGTAAGGATCCCAGTTTGAGCTTCCAGCTCCCCACCCGCAGGGGAGTCGCTTCACAGGCGGTGAAGCAGGTCTGCAGGTGTCTGTCTTTCTCTCCCCCTCTCTGCCTTCCCCTCCTCTCCCCATTTCTCTCTGTCCTATCCAACAATGATGACATCAATAACAACAACAATAAAAAAGAGCAACAAAAGGGAAAATAAATATTTTAAAAAAAATACTCTCTATTTCACTTAGTGTCCTTAAAGAGCTGCATTGTGCCAACAGCTGGGGTGGGGGATATAGGTCTCTGTAAAAACATCCTTGTCTGAAGGAGGCAGGACCAGTGCAAGACAGTCTAGACGCCACGCTCACTGAAGCTACAGGCCATGCAGTCAGAGGGGACATGTGGGCTTCTCTGAACTATCTAGAACTGTGTTGCTCACCTTCTTAGACATGTATAATCACTGATAAAAACCTTTAAGAAGCCTTTGCATCTCACTCTTTGTGGACTACCCAGCAGTCTTCCTGACTTTGATGTGAAGGCAGTGAGGAGGCCTGGCTTTGCAGCGAGTCACTCCCCTGGCATACTCTCTTATTCCTAGATTTCAATTCTGTCGCTACCAATTCATACTATTAGCTCAAAAGACCATATTTCCTCCTTTTCCCTCCCCCCCCTTTCCAGTTCCAGTACCACATAACTGAGGAAATGTCAGTTTATCCAGTTTTTGTTGTCACAGGGTAGACTTCCACACTTCCCCAGGTCAGGCACCAGCACATTCCACCCTCAGTCAGGCAGTCACTGGTGTCCACCACGTGGCATATGGTTGTTGTGCTGTGGTCTTCTTCTGTTGTAGTTGTCGTCTCCATGCACTGCTTTGTGACTCTCTGTGGAGCCGACTGACCCTGTTAATAGAGGGAACTCCTTGTGCTTCTCATGCTGCAAGTCTCCAGCCTCAAGCCCCTCTGTTGTGTTTGTATTTCTATAGTTTGCTGACCAGCAGAAGGGCAACACAGCATCAGCCTGGAATTTGAATTTCTTCTCTGTCTGGTGATGTCGTTCCAGTATGACCTTTTTCTGTCAAATATGGATGATAAAATTTTTGAGGATTTGGGCCAGGCGGTGGCTCAACTGGTTGAGTGCACACATCACAGTGAGCGAGGACCCAGGTTCAAGCCCCTGGTCCCTAACTGCAGAGAGAGAATCTTCACGAGCGGTGAAGCAGGGCTAGAGGTGTCTCTTTATCTCTCTCTTTCTCTCTCTACTTCCCCTGCCTTCTAAATTTCTCTCTAGCTCTATACAATAATAGATAAGTAAAAATAAAAAAAATTGAAAATTGGAGGACTAACTAAGGGTGGAGGGAGCTTTACAAGGGTAGGCTAGGGCCCTAGTTTTGTTTTTTTTTTTCCTCCAGGGTTATTGCTGGGGCTCAGTGCCTGCACCATGAATTCACTGCTTCTGGAGGCCATTTTCCCCCCTTTTTGTTGCCCTTATTGTTGTAGCTTCGTTATGGTTATTATTATTGCCAATGTTGATGTCGTTCATTGTTGGAAAGAACAGAGAGAAATGGAGAGAGGAGGGGAAGACAGAGAGGGAGAGAGAAAGACAGACACCTGAAGACCCACTTCACCGCCTGTGAAGCGACTCCCCTGCAGGTGGGGAGCCGGGGGCTCGAACCAGGATCCTTACGCCTGTCCCTGCACTTTGCGTCACATGCCCGACCCCCAAGGGCCCTAGTTTTTAATGCTGGAATAAGATAATGGTCTGGTTGAGGATGAAATGTGCTGATACCTATTCTGGAGAAACATGGAAATGCACCATTATTACAAAGATCCCGCAGATCAACATGTCTTCAGTAAAGTGACATTGAAATTGGAGAGAAGAAACTATAAGGGAAAGTTTCAGTTATGTCTAAAATAATATTGAGTATTAATGAGATTCAGTAATTAATTAAACATACTGTCTGCTCACAGAAATGCTCAGTAAATGTTAGCTATTATGTTCATTACTATGTCACTCTGCTTAACTATCTTAAAATGAGCTTGTAGACAGTAAAATGAAGTATAAACTTCTATGCTGATGTATTTCTTTTTATACACTTTCCTTTCTACTCACTTTAAGTTACCTTCAACTACTTCCTAACAGAATATAACTTCAGCTAGGCCCTTACATTCTGTGTACTATCCCACCTTTGCTGTCTGTGAATTGAAGCCTTTTGTTGGATAGTATGCCAGCTCCCCTGGCTTCTGCTTAACCAAGCACTGGTATGCCTATATAGGGATTGGTTTGATCCCATTCAAAGCAGTCTATTTACATAAATCACTTTTACATTTACATAAAGCACCACACTCCCTCCAGGGCATTAGTGGTTTAGTGGTAAAATTCTCACCTGCTCCGCCCCCTCTCCTTGTCACACCCTGATCCTCTCCTTGGCACACCCTGATCTTCCACCAGTCACTTTTCACTCCACCCTCTCTATGTCACATCCTGTTTCCACCCTACTTGGAGAGTATAAAAACAGCTGCTCTTCTGATTAAAGACACTTGGAAATTGCTTTCCGGCTCTGAGGGTTCCAGAGTGTATCTCCTGCGAAGTTAGTGCGGCACGAGTTCCTGATCCCTCTCACACGCAGCAGCCTAGATGGGCTCCAGTTGAGTTCTCTCCAACCCAGAGAGTACTAGCTCGGGAAGAAGTACCCTCAGGCTATCCCGACATTTGGCGCCTGGAACAGGGACACGTAAGCAGCAGATTTACAAGAAGACATCCTAGATAAGTACACACCTTTTGGGTATCTGCAATATTGTGTTAAGGCACTGTGATTTTTTTTCTTTCTTATTGTTTTCCTGAGATCTCTCCACCATGGGAAATCTTTTCCAAATTCTGCATTCTTTTTCCAGTATACAATTTTTATATATCTGGGACATTTTTCTCAGGGCTGCACCTTATATCCTGATGATCATCATAGCAGCTTTTAAGGGATATATAGGGCAACCTCTCAAAAGGCTTAAGGACCTAGAGGTTGAGGTCCAAGAGATAAAGGAAGTGATCATAGAACTTAACCAGCACCTTAAAAACAAGAAGAAGCAAAGGCCTGTCATGATCCTGACTCACCCTAATTCCTCTGCATCTTGCCCTGAGGCCCCTATTTTGGCATCTTGCCCTGAGGCCCCTATTTTGGCAGACACATGTCCGAATTCTCCTTTGGACTTCACAGCCACTTCTTCGGCCACCCCCATTTTGGCAGACATGTGTCTGGAACCTCCTGCTTCCTCCATGGCTGCTTCATCGCCCACCCCCATTTTGAAAGACACATGTCCAAATTCTCCTATAGCCTCCCAAACCACTTCTTTGGCCGCTTGTCCAGAAGCTTCCACTTCAGTGACTCCTCCTACCGCTACACACTTATCAGAGCAAGTCCACATATTTCCGGTCAATGTTGCCCCCAATAGACAAAAACCTCAGGCCTGGTATCCGTATTCCGCCACAGACCTGAGGGAACTACGCCAGGCTATCAAGGATGACAGTAGTCATGCCCCATGGACCAGGTCCATTTTACAAGGCCTGCTTCAGAACCTTAATACCCCCCAAGATTGGAGGGATGTAACTCGCGCTATGCTCCCAGGACCCCTCTTCCTGCAATGGGAGGCATTTTTTCGCGATGAATGTTTACAACAATCGCGGAAAAATATTCAAAATCAGCCAGAGGGGAATTTTGATGCATTGTTTAGAACAGGCCAATTAGAAACAGCGATTCAACAGGCGGAAGCCAAGTTTCCACTTGGGTATTTTGATCAGGTACGCCTGTGTGCATTAAAAACATGGGAGCGATTAACACTACCCATGGGAGTGGCCTCAGCCCCCATTCTGTCCCTTCAACAACAACCTGATGAATCCCTCACTAAATTCATTGCCAGGGTTCAGTCGAATTTGGAAAGGAAGATTTATAATCCTGACGCTCGTTTTCTCCTCCTGTGATCCATAGTCTGGGATAGAATGTTTCCGTATTTTCGACAGGCCTGTATCACTCTTAAAAACGAACACCCAGATACTTGGATTATAGCTACACAGGATCTCAGATCAAGCTCTTTTCAAGGACCTATGTTACAGGCCTATGCAGCTACCTTACATAAGCAAAAAGGGGCTTGCTTTCAGTGCGGTCGCCAAGGGCATTGGCGTAACCAATGTCCAGAAAATGGACCGCGACCCTGCCTCCAGTCAGGGCAACCCCGCCTCCAGTCAGGGCAACCCTGCCTCCAGACAGGGAATCAGAGACCACGAATGCCTTGTCCCAGATGCCAGAAAGGATTTCACTGGAGGAGAGATTGTTGGTCAAGGTTCCATAGGAACAGCATGCCTCTGCCAAATGTAAACAGGGATTTAAACTAGGTGTGGGGCTTCCCTTAGCACCGCCCCCAAGAGGGAAGGAAGTAGGTCGCCCGCTTGGTGCTGTGCCCTTCTTCCACAAACAGAAGCCCAGCTTGGGACCCAACCCGTCGCTACACCCACCACGCCAAGTAACAATAACAGAGGGTGGGCAGAAGGAGGAACCCGTGGTATGTGGGAACTTCCAGCATAGAAATAACCTGCTGGAGCAAGAGAACAGCTCGAATTCAGAGCCTGAGATTTTATGGACCACCCCTGTTTTAGAAAGGGGTTACCCAACTATGACAGTAAAGATTAGTAATATTCCTTTTAAGTGTTTGATTGACACAGGAGCAGATAAGACAATCTTAAGACAAGCAGAGGTTCCCCAGAGTTGGGAACTCCTCCCAGGTGCTTACATGGTGTTGGAGGATTGACTCAGGCATTCCGCACACGAGATTCCCTTGTGTGGGAAGATCCAGAAGGGACTACCGGACACTTTCGGCCTTTAATACCTGATATAAGCACCAATTTATTGGGAAGAGACTTGCTGGAATCTTTAGATGTAGTGATATCATCAGGCACCTCTGCATGACACTCACTCCTGTGAGACTGCTAGACCCAACCAGCACTCCCAATACTAACTGCCACTGTTCGTAACAGAACTCCCCGCTTAGATTGGCTTTCTAATGAGCCTGTATGGGTGGAACAGTGGCCTTTGCCTAGGGAGAAGCTAGAAATTTTAAAAGAACTCATCCAAGAGCAGTTATCTTTGGGACACATTCGTCATTCTCGGAGCCCATGGAATACTCCAGTCTTTGTGATTAAAAAGCGTTCAGGAAAATGGTGCCTCCTCCAAGATCTTCGTGCAGTTAATAAAACCATACAGGTCTGGGGCTGCCCCCAAAGGGGTTTGCCTCTTGATTATGCGATTCCCACAGGAACTCCAATCATAGCTATTGATATACAGGATTGTTTTTTCTCTATTCCCTTACACCCACAAGATTGTAAACATTTTGCTTTCTCTGTTCCTTCTATTAATAATGCCAGCCATGCTGATAGATTTGAATGGGTGGTACTGCCCCAGGGCATGGATAATAGTCCTACTGTTTGTCAAGAGGCAGTTAAATCTGCCCTTTTTCCATATATTCATAAGGGCCTTAAGGTTTTTCATTATATGGATGACGTGTGAATATGGGGAGAATTAGATACAGATTTCTCCGCCCTACGTGATTTTCTAATCCCTGCCTTAAAGAGAAGTGGACTTAATGTAGCTCCTGAGAAGATACGGCTAATTCCTCCAATATCTTTCTTAGGCTCAGAGATTTCCCTAACACAGATTCGTCCTTTAAAACCTTGTGTTACTTTTCCTTCTAATCTCACTCTTACTTCTTTACGAAGTTTTCTTGGAAATTTGAATTGGCTTAGGCAGTATCTTTATCTGCCTGTGAGCTGCCTGCAACCACTGTTCAATCTGTTAAAAGGAAACAAACAGCTCTCCTCAAAGCGTATGTTAACCCCTGAAGCCTCCTTGGCACTGGAAAAAGTTAACCAGGCTCTCCAGGACATGCACCTCGTTCGGTTCTCCCCCTCCTTTCCAATAAATCTTCTAATCTTTAACTCCACCCCCACGGTAGTGGGGGCATTATGGCAGAAACATGGCGTTCTCGAATGGCTTCATACGCCAATAGGCGGAGCTCCAAGACTCCTTACCGAGATTGATGCCTTAGCATTTATGGTTCACCAAGGAAGAAACGGATCGATTCAGGTCTTAGGAAGGGAACTGGATTCAATCATTCTTCCCTTTTCTCTCACAAATACAGAATGGCTCATACGCCACCATTCTCATTTTGCCATAAGTTTAATGGGTTTTCCAGGACAATTAGATAATATTTTCCCTCTAATAATTTGATAGCTTCTTTACCTCTGTTGCCTCTACTAGTACCTAAACTTTTCTCTCGAGATCCCATCCCCTCTGCTCCTACAGTGTTCACTGATGGTGGAAAAAAGGGAGCTGCTGCCCTTATATATTATCCAGACCAGCAATACCCCATACCTCTCTTTACTGAACTTCCTGATAATTCCCCTCAGTACAAAGAACTTTATGCTGTTTTCCTTGCATTAAAAGCTGTACCAGAATCCTTCAACTTTTTTCCTGACAGTGTGTATACTGTTAGCTTACTTCCATGGCTTGCTCGATCTTATGTAAGAATTGATGACAACCCAACAACCCACTTTCTCCTCTTTTAATTCAAATTGCCTCTATGCTCTGTTCTCGAACCCAACCACTGTATGTTCAGCACCTACGTTCCCACAGCCCTCTTCCTGGTCCCCTGTCCGAAGGGAATGCTGCAGCCGACCACCTTGCCTCCACAGGAATTCTCCTAGCCTCTGTCTCTAATCCTGCTGACTTTCATTCCCTAACCCATGTAATCTTAAAGGTCTTCGAGCTCGATTTCCTGATATTCCTCTGCCACAGTTAAAATGTATTCTTGCTACATGTTCCTCCTGTGCAGGTCTAATTAAAACACCTGCTATTCAGACTCTGGGTGTTAATCCTTGAGGTTTAAAAGCCAACGCTCTTTGGCAAATTGATATTACCCACATACCCAACTTTGGCAAACAAAAATATGTGTTCGTCTCAATTGATACCTTCTCTAAGTTTATGTGGGCTACAGCTCAGACTGGAGAAAACTCAAAAAAGCTTATAAGCCATATGCTCTCCTGTTTTGCTGTAATGGGCTTACATCTTCAATTTAAAACGGATAATGGACATGCTTTTACCAGCAAACAATTTAAAGATTTTTGTTCCCTCTTGAACATTACTCATACTACAGGTATTCCATATAATCCACAGGGACAAGGCATTGTTGAGAGGGCCCATCAAACTCTTAAGGCTCAATTAAATAAAGAAAAAGGGCAAATGTACCCCCCCAATATCCAGCTGGCAAAAGCCTTAACTACATTAAATCTCTTGAATATTTACAAAAACTCAGACCAACCTCCTATTATTCTTCACTGGCAAACACCACCCACCTTCCCAGCTATTAAAGTCAAATGGAAAGACCCACTTGATAAAATTTGGAAAGGACCTGACCCCCTGTTGACTATGGGGAGGGGTTTCGCATGCATTTTTCCACAAAATTACTCCAAGCCTGTTTGGGTTCTGCCCACCATGTCTGGCAATACCCACATGATGGCGCTGATATCCCTGAAGAACAAGAAACACTGCAAGAAGACTGGCTGCAAGAGGACTGGCTGCAGGATGCACCCCAGGATCCATAATACAGCATGGCAGAATAAAAAAAAAATCTGTTTCACAGAATTCTTCCCCCCCCCCCAATGTCTTATGCTATGACTGGCCAGTTGTGTTTTGTGAGTGAGTGAGTGAGTGAGTGAGTGAGTGAGTGAGTGAAAAAAAAATTGAGTGAGTTGAGTGACCAAATTTTTTTGTACAACACATTGTGCTCAGAGTATTCTGAAAGTTAACTGACTTTATATAAAATGGCTGGACGCAGCATGGTTTCTGGAGACGTCCAGAAACAGTCCAAAAATTGTTTATTCCTCTTTTTGATTTCTTTTTTAAGTCTTGATATAAATATGAAATGTTTAGTCTTAAACTGTGTGTGTAAAGATGGTTCAACTATGAAAGTAGATCTAAATTCGCATTTGAAATGATATGTCTTAGTAACAAGTTTTTTTCCTCCTGTTATAAACTATATGTTTAATATGCATGTTTCAAGTTTGGTTAACATTAACTTAACGGTTAAAGTGTAACTTTGAAGCTACATTCTTACCAGGAGAGGTAAAAATCAATTCATTAAAGTAACTGAGTGTTTAAGGTAAAACTCTAAATATTCAATGTGACAATTCATCATCTCCTAAGTTAAAATACAAATTCTCTATACAGGACATTTTTGGAGGGCCCCCCCAAAATGTCCTGTAAGGTATCTTGTGGAAATTAATCCACAACAAAAATGGCATCAATCTGACATTGTAAATGTACCAAAAAAAAAAAGTAACTAAAATGTGTTAACTCTAGTAACCTGAGTTTGCTTAAAAACCCAATGTAAAAATAGTTAAGAATCAATATATGTGACTTAAATTCGGTATGAAAATTTTGCTATATAGAGACTGCTACATGAGGTCACATAAGATGACCTTTACACGAAATTATAAAGATACCTAAACCAATTATAATCATTGAGTTATCAATTGTAGTAAACTTCTAATTTGTTACAAAGTTTTTTCATAAGTAATTGACTACAGCTATGACAAGCCTTCGCATAAAGAAGCATCTGCTCATATAGAATCCCCAGAAATCCATCTTGGACCCCTGACCTCTGACATCACCCACAATTACAGCCATCCCTAGAAACCCATGATGTGACCTGACATGATCTGGAGAACCTGATTCACAGACTCCAAAGGACAAGACTTTCCTACTGCCTTTCTCTCACCCATCGGTGTCTGCTCTTCCTGCTTCTGTTTCGCCCACCATGTTTTGGCAGATCCAGCTCACTTTATTCAGAGAAGAAAAGTTCCAGTGGCTGTCCTCCTCCATCAAGATAGATGTGTGGCATTTATTTCCTGGCCATTGACATTGGACTGATGCTTCTATAGAACTTGCTGGACACTCCCTTTATACTGCTGGACTTCTTGAAGAATGACTGTAGCAGTTCATAGAACTTTCCGCCAGCTGACTCAGGATTTTTGCAATGCCAGATCACCCCTCTAGCCCCTCGGCTTATCAGGCCCCCACTCCTCCACCCATCAGGCTCACTCTGTCCCTTGCTACTCTTACTTATCCCTCCCTGTCTTGTGCTAGTTCTTTTTGAAGACACTTACACGCTATCATTCTGCTTTCTTCCCAACAGGTTTCTGTTCATCCCTACACTGCTATTCCCCTGACAGAGATGAAGCCTTTTACAGACATTGACCCAGTTATATATGGCCATTAAGTAAGAGGAAGATGTTGGGGAATTGTGAGGATATGGTTGAGCTTGGAAGGGCTTGAGCCTGAGGGGTGTGTCAATCCTGTTAGTCTCTCTCTCCACGGAGAGGTTGAGCAAGGAGGGACAGTAGAACCCCAAAAGGTGTGCCTCTTATCAGTCTCCCTGCCTCACAAAGTGTCCCGCATTCCTGATACTATGGCCATTAGTTAAAAAGAAAGGGGGAGATGTTGAATAGTATGCCAGCTCCCCTGGCTTCTGCTTAACCAAGCACCGGTATGCCTATATAGGGATTGGTTTGATCGCATTCAAAGCAGTCTATTTACATAAATCACTTTTACATTTACATAAAGCACCACACTCCCTCCAGGGCATTAGTGGTTTAGTGGTAAAATTCTCACCTGCTCCGCCCCCTCTCCTTTTCACACCCTGATCCTCTCCTTGTCACACCCTGATCTTCCACCAGTCACTTTTCGCTCCACCCTCCCTATGTCACATCCTGTTTCCACCCTACTTGGAGAGTATAAAAACAGCTGCTCTTCTGATTAAAGACACTTGGAAATTGCTTTCCGGCTCTGAGGGTTCCAGAGTGTATCTCCTGCAAAGTTAGTGAGGCACGAGTTCCTGATCCCTCTCCCATGCAGCAGCCTAGATCGGCTCCAGTTGAGTTCTGTCCAACCCAGAGAGCACTAGCTCGGGAAGAAGCACCCCCAGGCTATCCTGGCAGCCTTTCACAGTTATCTTTTTTTCCAGCCATGGCCCAAGTATGCCTCCCCCAGTTTCCATCCTACTTTATTTATCTGTTCTTAATTCTTAAGTTATATGATATTATAATTTGTGTGCATGTGTGATGCCATCTTTATCTGTTTACTTCTTAAAGTAAATAGTTATTTACTTTGTGTTCTTAGAGACATTCTAAATTCATAGGGTGGGAGAAATAATATAATGATTATGCAAAAAAACTTTCTTGCTTGAGACATCAGAGTCCCAGGTTCAATCTCCGGCACCACTGTAAACCATAGCTGAGCAGTGCTCTGATACAAATAAATAAATAAAAAGTAACTCAAAAGGAAGGTATAGAGGGTTCTCATAGCTCCCCTGTTAGACTCACGCCAGAAGCACGGCCTCCTGCCCTGTTATGGCCACCCACCTGATTGATGCATTTGCTACAGTCAAGAACCTCGATTCACTCATAATTATCACAAAAAATCCCATAGTTTATATTAGGAGTTATTAGTGAGCTGTATCTTTGTCCAGATTTATAATGGTATGAATCTGCCATTACTTTATCTGAGAGAAAATAGAAAATAGAAGAGCTATTTTCAGTGCTCTAAGAATCCCCATGTGCCACCTCTTTGCCACTGCCCCACAAATCCTGCCTGGAGATCCTTTTGAGTTATTTTATTTTTTTTACATAAAGACAGAGACATAGACATAGAGAGAAAGGGTGAAAGACCCCAGCAAAGATTGTTTCTTCAGTGGAGTGGGGGTTGGACTCTCATCTGTTCCATGCACATGCCAGAGCACTACCCAATCCAAGCAAACTGGTTTGCTGACACTAGGGGTCGCTGTGACTGTAACCCAAGACCACAGCATAGTACCTGACTCATAGCTGCCCCCAAACATATGTTTTTAGATGTATCGTTTTATAATGAAAAGGAAAGGACAATTGGAGATTATTAGGGAGTCTTATTGGTATTGCTGACTGATGTTTTATCTGTCTCAATGTTTATTCTTACTATTCTCTTCTACTCAGAAGACCAACCCAATGAACGCCTGTCTTTCAGAACCCTACCTGTTCTTGAGATATGAATTCAATTTCTGCCTTCTCTCTTAAACCTAAGTCAAGAATGAGCTCTAGGTCAGTTTCATTCAGATTGAGTGACAGAAATAGAGAGAGGGAGAGAGACCATAGCACTGAAGTTTTCTCTGTTAACATACCATCTCCCATGTGATGACAGAGTTTAACCTTGGATCATGCTCAGGACAATGCATGCACCCTGCCTGATGGACTACCCTCCAGCCTTTGGACATTGCGGAGACTTTATGGGGATGTACAGGAGGAGAGAACCTTAGCCAGTTGCCAGGGCCCTGAGATTAGATGGGGCACAGGGTGGAAAGAAAGTAACCACAGTCAGCCACCACACAATTGATCAGAAGAGAGCAGTTGAGAACACACATATGGCATCCCAGTTAGGACAGTGTCAAGTTTGCCCCCTCTCCTGAGCTTCAAGAAGTATTTATCTGTCAAACTTATGCATCACATGGCATTGTCCAGACAAAACGCCAAGTGCTTACCCATCACACAGACAAAGATCAGAAAACATTTCTAAGGGAGAAAACATCAGGGTAAGGGTGCTAAAACTGTCTTTGCCTAAATGTCACTATGTCAGGTACATGCTTTCGATGGCATTAAGATACTGAGTTGATTCCAGGTGTCCCACTCACATCTACAGACACGTAGGGCAGCAGCCAGACCTGAGATCCCATGTAGCCATCCAACCCTCTACCACTTGTGGGCAGGAGTCTTTGAAATATCCAGACTTCTCCTTAGAGCAGGATTCTGTGGTAATGGCACAGAGCCTAAGATACAGGCCTCATGGTATATATTAGTTCAAAGAATGTACCTGGTAGACAGTGTATTTTGCAGACAGGGATGCAAACGTAACAACCAGCATGTTTTCCAGTAACAGGTACCAGGAAATCTGGGACCGGAAAACCTTTAACATCTTCCCCATCCTCTTAATATAAACATGGACAGAGATTCATAGAGAGAGTCCTTATGGGTACAATGAGCAGGCCAGTCTTCTGCATGGCCAGGGCGTGGTTCTTGAGTGGAGATCGTGGCATATCCAGGGTGTTGGACAGCGGCAGCCGGGGCTTCTGCTCCCATGCTCTGGTGAACAGGTTGCAGGAGTCAAAGACCTCCCTCTAGCAGCATTGTGGCCTTCTCAGTCAATTGTTTCATATCCCCAATGTCAGGCCTTAAGCCAGTTCCCCCCCCACCCACCCCCTGCTCTACTATGGTCTATTTACATGATCATTGCTTTTCCTGAGACCTGCCCTGCCTGCAGGGTATTAGTTAATCCCACCTGTCAAAACCTTCGCAATAGTTGCTATGGAAGCTTTCTACCTTCCCACTCTTTCCTTTTCTCCATCCACTCTCCTAGCCATTTCCTTTTCTGACTTGCCACTTCTGTTTCAAAATATATAAAAGTGTTGTCTCTGATCAATAAAGACACATTACATTCCCACTCCACCACGAGTTCCTGGTCTTTCTCCCGCGTCGCTGAGTAAGAAGCAGCCCAGTTTGGCTCCGGTCGAGTTCTCTCCTACCCAGAGAGCATGTGCCTGGGAAGAAACACCCTCACGCTAGCCCGGCACCCCAAGTGATGGGAACAGATGTTAGGTCTGAGGTAGCAGGGGCCACTGTCTGCCTCGAGGTCGAGGCTGTTTTCTTTGGCAGACGTTAGCTCCCCTGCTTGAAGGGAGGCTGAATCTTCATGAGAGATAGCTCTGGAGTGGGACTGGGGTTTGCCTGTGGCCAACTCATGGAAAGGCTTCACTGCTCTAGCTGGCAGCCACAGTGGTCCTGCTGGAGAAAGGACAGAGGCACAACCTCTATGCGTGTGAGGGCCTACCCAGCTGTCTCCTTATGAAGGGTCCTTGTAGAGGACCTTTGACTTTGGTAGTGAATGATCCTGTGGGAGAAAGTGATGCTCAGCAGCTGAGTGTCTGATTGGAAGAACTGCAATTTGAAAAGTCTGAAGTCTGTAGGGCTCTGTATGTTTGTTCCTGGACAGGCCAGGCCATATGCATATTACCCTGTTTCTGTGTAAGAAGTTGTCCTTTTGAAAGTGAGTCTCAGCGTTCTACGATTGCTTGCTCAGTGGGGCTGCACAGTATACCACTAGCATATCTGATACTCCATTGGGAAAAGGACTGAGCCACAGTCTTGGAGACATAAGCAGGTGTAGCATCAGTCTTAGTCTTGTGAGGAGTGCCTTTCACAGCAAAAGCAGAGAGAAGGTGTTAGCGAATACCAACAGTCTTTTCTCCTGTGCATGAAGCCTGAACAGACATCTATAGAGATATGTACAAATTTTAATTTACCACAATAAGGGATATGTGTGACATCCATTTGTTGCAATTCATTGCTAGCAAGATCTCTGGGATTAACACCCATAGAGGGGGAAGAGTTATGAGTGATAGCTTGGCAGTTTGGACATGAAGGAATCACAGCTCCTGCCTGTTTCAGAATGATAGTAAAATGTTTAACTAGAGCTTTATCACCTTGTATGAAAAGAGTATGGGATAAGTTTAAGTACTAAATCAACATAATGTTGGCAAGTGCTAGGACTTTTTTTCCACTCCTTGTGGTAAGACACTATTGAATCCTCTGGCGAGGCTTGGGTGGATTCAGAACAGGCAAAGAAAAGGCAAGTTTTTCTTTATTCTCTGGGTGGAGTGGAATAGTAAAAGGACAGAATCTTTAAGATCTGTAACAATTAAATGATAATTAAATTATAATTTTGAAGAATTAAGAGCAGGATTTGGGAGTCCTGGTTGCAAGGCACCCATAGGTGACATTCGTGATAACATGTCTTGGGTCTTGCAACAACCTCCACTCACTAGAGTTCTTGCATAGAGAAGATTGGAGTGTCCAGGGATGTTGTGAAGGCCTGGTATGGTCACTAGCAGCTAAGTAGTCTTTGTTAGCTTCTCCCTTCCAGTGGCCTCTATAGTGAATTTGGCTAAATACATAAATAGATTTTCCACTACTCGAATGAACCTCGTCCCTGTGGAGAAACTGGAAGGTCTAATAAATAAGGATTTGTCAAGGCACCTGTCCCACAGGCCCTGTGTAAGCAAGAAAATTTCTGCTCTGCTTTGGGGACTTTGTTCCTCCCACCCCTGACAGGGTGAGGGTAGCAGAAGTGAGTTTTGATTGCTTGGGCCTATCTTTGGAGGCAGTTACACTGACGTCAGCCCGAGTCCCCAAGCAACCCGGTAACTGGCCTCCCTTTAACCTTGGCAGTCAGGACAGTCTCTTAGAAATCTTTGTGGCCCTGAAGTATCAGTTCTTCAAACCCTTTGTTGGCCGTAGGGACCTATTTGAAGGTCCTCATAGGGAATAAGAATTAATTGTGCGGGCCTGCTGCCTGAGGGCAGGTAGCCAGCCCTTACTAGAGATCATGGTTTTGATTTGACCTGTGAAACAAGCAACGGCAGCACCAGGATATACTGTCAGGCCTTGGGTGTTAGACTAGATCACCTCGTATCAGGCCAGTTACTCCTGTGGGGAGAGGATTCCATGGGAGTAGGGACTCTTTCAGCTTTACCCTTTCCGTTCAAAGCGGTCCCGAGAAACTGAGCTCTGAGTCTGCACCGCCCGTCATTACAGCTAGTAAATGTGTCACTGATTGTTTGATGAGTGAGTGAGCAGTCAGGGCTCGAACTGTGGTCCCTGAGCAGGTCCTTGGTTTCGCACTCTGTACGCATAAGCCAGTGTGCCACTGCCCGGCCAACACACACCCTTTTTACCCATGTTCATCTGTGCAGCAGCACCACCTCAAGCAGACGGACTTTGAACCCAGGCTCATCTGCAGCTCTTCTGAGGTCGCTCAGTACATGGAAAGCTGAGGGCTACACTCTTCCTCATTCACTCACCACGTGGTACAGTAGAGAGGGGAAGCATGGGGTCATCAGAGCAGCCTTCTGCCTGGTGTCTCTCTTCATAACAGTGCCCAGGAAAACTCTTTGAGACCAGTCTTGTTGGGTTAATGTGAACAGTGGGTGAAACAGAGAAGTGCAGGTATGTGGGGGGTGGAAACTGAAATCTGAGGATCAGAAGGACTTAAAGGAGGAGTCAGAGGAGGAGGAGGTGAGGACGAGGTGATGGAGGAGGAAGAGGAGGAGGTGGGGGATTTGGGAGATGAAGAGGGGAGAGGGCGATGTGGAGAGAAAATCTGGCTTCCACAGTCTCACAAGCAGGCAAGGGGGCTGGTGGGGCAGAGAAGTGGCGTGGCGGCCATCTCCCTGTTCCTCACCTTGTCTTGTGCACTGAGGATGGACTGGCAGGAAAGGACCAGCTGAGAGATAGGGTGTACTTGTTAAAGTTCTGTGCATAAGTGCAGAGGGCCCTCTGTTGTATTTCTGTGTGGTAAGAAGTCTTCATCCTCTCACTGTGAATGAACAAGAGCCACGTTCACAAATTTGAAAGTTGATTTTTTTTAACCTGGAATTGTAATTACAGGCTTGAGACAGAGAAGACTGTTCATCCACAAAGAACTGTGTCTATTCTGTACCCAGCTGTCTAGGATAGGCAATTATTGAGAACTTGATAGGAACTCTCTAAATTTTAGCCCCCGGGGATGCTTATACTATGTGCTTATAATCTGGTTGTGATGCATCTGTAAGTAGGCCTCAACACAGGACAGAAGGACTGAAAATATAATAAAGTGTTGAGGATGTGTAGAAAGTCTGAGAGAGTGCAGGTGGCTAGTGCAGGCCGGCCTTCCCTGGGTGAGCAAGTGATTCTGAGTAGAGGCGATGACGGTCAGACTGAGCTTTGACTGATAAGGCGGCTGCTCTAATCCTGGCAGCTTCTGATTCCTAAAAGGCACCCCCCCCCAGTGGTGTAGCTTAGGCTGAGGCTAAACCTCCCCAGACACAGCTCTGCAGGAAAGATAATAGTAGCAGCCAGACCCTGAGCAGTGGGTCCAAGTCCCACCTTTTAACCTGCGGCCTCTCCTTCTGTGATGACGCCTTCGCTCTCAAGCCTGCTCCCCATAGAAGCCTGTACCGTCCCTTTGCTCAGGACCAGAGTTAGCAGAGTGATCTGAGCTCCTGGCTGGCACCTAAATAAAAGGCTCCTTCCTTCCTCCACCCAGCTCATCTTCAGTCATCTTGGTTATTAATTGAGTTCCTTAAAAAACTAATTAAGAACACAATAGGGATTTTTTTCTTTTTGCTGACTTTAATTTGAAATAGTTTTTATACAAGACTTTAAAGGAAAGTAAAAATGTCATTAAATAATACTTTTCATTGAACTAGTAGTAGTTATACAGAGACTATTTTTCATGCATTCCCAAGTATTTTAAACTTCATCCAAGTTCATATTTGATGTTATTTTGTTCTGATATAAATATAAGAAAATAGTGTCATTTATGTTACAGTTTTAAAAAATTTTTTATTTATAAAAAGTAAACATTGACAAAAGCATAGGATAAGAGGGGTACAACTTCACATAATTCCCACCACCAGACCTCCGTATCCCATCCCCTCCCCTGATAGCATGGAATGTCAACCCTTCACCCTCATCACTCGGGTGAGACCTTTCCTTTCATGGTAGTCTCTAATTCCATTCCAGGAGGTTCACTTCCTAACAAAGTCCCAAAATATAGATATAGGCCAGGTCCCATTATATAGGGCATATGTTTACATGTATCCATAAATTAGGGCAAAATATATACCTGAAATCAAAATACACAATAGTCTATAGTGAGTCAGTATCAAGTTCATAATAAAATAGCATCCACTTAGATACCCTCGTAACCTACTTCCTATTACAGTTCTCTCACTCACTCCAAAGCTAACCTTATCAAAGCAAGGACTGCAAAAGCTGAATAAGAGCAAGAAACTGGCATACTTTAACGATGACTCTTCAGTCACTATTAGGCCAATCCACCAGCTGGGACCCTAATTGGGGAGTCCTGAGATTCCCAAACAGACATGATGAGCCTAGAATTCAAAAAGATCCCTCTCTCCATTGTTACTGGTCATTTCTATCAGGAACAACACAATAGACCCCTTTCTGGGCCCCCATAGGACCTTGCCCTCAACTTAGGTCAACAATGGTAGATAATGTTCCATCCTCCAAAGGGAGGCTGGACAACATACTCTATGCTACACCTGAGGAAGATGGGTTGATACTGGGGCAACATAGAATGTTCCTACTCATGACCACAGAGTGTGAGCTCAGACCTACAGAGATGCAGAGGTCACACAGGCTCCTAAGCTAATTATGGGAACCAGATTACATCAAATCGATGAAATTTACAGTCAACAATATTTACCCCTTTCCCGTATTAGGGAGCTACTCTCTTCCCTGATCCAGCTTTCTGGTCCTTTTTCCAGCCATGAAATCATCTCCCCAGACAATAACATGGATCCACCTGCATATCAGATTTCAGACTCAGGCAAAAACAAACAGACAAACAAAAACCACTAGTATAGCTACAGGCTCTTTGAAATATAACTAAAATATGCCTACTAGCTATCTGTAAAATGGAGGACCCCCCCCCCAACACTTCATCTGCACTATTCCAGCCTTTAGGTCCATGATTGTTCAACAATTTGTTTGGCTTTGTATCTTAACTCTCTTTGCAGCCACCAGGTTCCCAGATGCTAGCAGGATGTGACCAAACTTCCCTGGACAGACAACCCCACCAATGTGCCTTGGAACTCTGCTTCCCCAGAGCCCTTTCCCACTAGGGAAAGAGAGAGGCTGGGAGTATGGATCAATCTGTTCAATGGGGAAGCAATTACAGAAGCCAGACCTTCCGCCTTTTGCCTCCCACAATAACCTTGGGTCCATACTTCCAGAGGGTTAAAGAATAGGAAAGCTATGTTACAGTTTTTTCAAATCATGGTTTTTATTCCCCTTCCTCATAATACTGAGCATAGGAGTTTCATTTAGATATGAAATCTAATTCACTTAGTTTTAATTATATAAGAGGGTATATTTTTCTGGCATGATAGCTTTTATATTTCTCTACATTATAAAACCATATTGTGTACATGTCAGTTTTTCATCAAGGTTGATTTATTGGAAAGCTTATAAGATGGTTTGAGGAATTCCTGGGAGAAGTGGCTTTGAAGAGGCTTAAGGTTGGGTTTTATGAGTCAATGAGATATGGCACATCTACCCAATTAAGGATCTGTAGCCACTTGAAATATTATGGATAAATAAGTATCTAAGTATATTCTTTTTAGTTTAAGTAAGGTTTTAGTTATTCACATAATAGATCTGTGGTTTTGACAGCTTTCCAGGGTGTTCTGTGATTGTGAAGTAATACTCCTCTTCATTCTATGCACAATACTGTAGGGGGTCATACTTACCTTTCTAAAAGAACACAAAACATTAGACAAAAATTATCTTTAACATATCCCGCTGAGCATACTCCTAATTATGATCTTGTAACTGATACAAGTTTTAAGTTGAAATTTCAATTTGTGTTCATTAATTTCATCTCTTAAAAGGTAAACTGAGTGATTAGGCTCATGGTATTTCTATTTTTATTCACAGAGAATGCCTCTGAGGTAGCAATTACTGCTCCTGGAACTAGTAACCATAGAAACAGCTCTACAGGCCCAACACCTGACTGCTCACCTCCATCCCCAGACACTGCCCTCAAGAATATTGTCAAAGTCATTCGCCCCCAGGTAAGTGCCTTGTGTGATGTCATCTGCACTGTATTCTGCTCAGGTTTTGAGTCGGTGTCCACATACCACTTAGATGTACCTGGACATTTTTACGACATGAAAAGGGTTTTTAGTTAAAGGAAGAAAGTTGGAAGAGGATATTTCATTCCCTTGAAGCTGACAGTCAACATTGAAATCTTTATCACTCACTTTTAGACAAATTTGTTTGTATATTATATAAAAAATAACTGCAACGTGGAGAAGTGACTATATTATGTCTTTTTCTCGCATTTTAACTATTATATTATAGTTATTGAGTTGTTATGTGTTTTTTTTTCCTCTTATCATTTCTGTGGACATGCTATGTTATTGGTGATTATTTCTCTGCCCTCTAATTTCAGCTTTTTAAGTACATTTTCTTTAACTTTCTTGTTACTTGTGGCTTCTAACTGATTTTGCCAGCCTGATGCTGCATGTCCTATTGCTCCTCGTTTGCCTCCAGCTCTCACATTCCACTTGCTAGTCTTTCTTTATCCTTTGCTCTTTCTCTCCATTCCTGTCATTTGTCTGTGTGGATTGCTTCCTCTTTCCCCTTCTCTTTCAGCTGGGTGTACCAGTAGGCGGTTTGCAGGCAAGCTTTAGAAATATCATTGGGACAAGCTGTTCTGTGATATTTCATTGAAAATAGCACTTATAAAGCTGTTTGCATTATATTTTTGCCAACAGATGGACTCAGAACATAGAATTGGTCGTGTTCTCAACCTAGCTCATTCTGAATGGCTTTCATAAAATCCAAGAGAGAAGAAATTTCGATCCAATCAATGCCATTCACATCAACTTAGATATATAGTGTGGACATAGCCTTTAAGTCAGTTTGTAGGACATATTTATCTTTGAACATTTTTTTAATTCATATGAACAATGATTGGTTTCGTTTTTTTATCTTTTTGATTTGGCTTATTTAATTGGTTTTATTGTAGTCACCAGCTCTGCTGATCAAATGTCATTTACAGTTAACATAACACTACAGTTTATAGTAACACCATTCACATGAGTCGTTTCATTTAACATTCCCCAACTCCAAGGTGACATACGGACACCTCAAGGGGGTCTTACCTGTGCAGCTAATCTGACATACTTTTCCCCTTTCTTCCGTGTAATAGTAGTTCCCTCCATTCCTGCTTAGAGGTTAAAAAAATTCTCATGGCATTGAGTAACTTGACACATCTTTGTGAGGCTGGAACTTGATAGGTTCATTTAGGTTGCCACTGGACAGTATTTTTCAGTATTCCTGCATGTGGAGGAAGAAAATACCTTCACAAGTCCCTTCTCCATTTTCAGAGAAATCTGATCTGATCTACTAGTGTGAAGACCTAGACCTCACCAAAGGACTTAATGACGTATTATGCAGTCATTTCCTGTCCCATAGTTTTAACTATGTAGGGAATTGTATATGTGTAATTTAGTCAAATCTATAACTATAATCCTTATTGTCAAACCAACATATAGTAAATAGTCTATAGTAAATACATTTGGTCACTCAAAAAATGAAAAAAATTTTCCTTCTGTGCATCTGTAATCTAAGGGACTTTATTCCCGAGCTCCTTTTTTATGTGTTTTCTGTTTTATTATAATTTGCTTTAACTTAAAAGGTTAATACTAGAGGAAACTAGAGGTTGTGTTATACAGACAGGCACAACATCCTGACTTCACTTCTTGGTTCTGTCAGCTAATTAGTAAGTTTATGAAGACAACTGACTCTGTCTTCCTTTCTTAGTTATTATAGTGATGATTTAGCAAAAGAAAGTAAAGCAAGGAAGTCATGAATCTGAAGATGGTGATGTTTACATTAGAACCAATGAAGCCTTTGAGTATAAGTGTAACAGAACACTAACAACTCGGGTGTATGACTTGACTGCACTTGGGTTACCCTTCTTTAACATCAGGGACATTACTTAGTTCTTCTTCTTCTGGTCTCCGGGGCTCTCCAGTAATTTTAGAGACCAGGGAGTGAACCTCTCAGTGGAAGTAATGATGGGAGAGGGGAGGAATGGGATAGGACATGTGACTTCAGGAAAGGGCTTAGAGACCAGAGGCTGTAGCTGGGGCTGGCTAGCTGGCTAGAATAGGGGACTCCCTGGTGTGTTCTGACAAGTCACAGGTGTGTCAGGGATGGAGCATTGTCAAGACTATTGTTCCAAAGAAACGATAATTATTGGTTAGCTTATGTAATGGCCTCTATTTTGATGTCAGGTTTAATCCTCTCTAAGGTTTCACTAATTCTGGATATCTGTCTGAAAATGCAAGAAATGAGAAGATTGCCTTATGGATATACAAATACTTTTTTCATTTACTAATTAGAGATTAATAACACGATTGACATGATCATTTCACTCTCATGACTGGTGATGAGCCTAGAAAACAAAAGGATAAATGCAGTCATTATCCACAGATTTGCATTTCTTTGCCTCTACATGAGCAAAAGTATCAGGCTCACTGTGAGAATTGTATAGACTAGATCAGAGCTAACAGAACAGAACATTTCTCTCATTCACAGCAAAGGGACAATGACTTTGTTCAAGCAAGTTAGGGTCTTTCCCCTTGCCCTATGTTGCCTTGTTCTGCTCTACTGGACACAGCTCTGAGAATGTCCTTTGTAGTGAAGAGCCCTTGCTTATTTAATAATAGTTTACATGGTTATAAAATTATAGGGATACTCCACACCTATGGACATCTCATCTTTGACAAAGGGGCCCAGACTATTCAATGGGGAAAGCAGAGTCTCTTCAACAAATGGTGTTGGGAAAAATGGGTTGAAACATGCAGAAGAATGAAAGTGAACCACTATATTTCACCAAATACAAAAGTAAATTCCAAGTGGATCAAGGACTTGGATGTTAGACCAGAAACTATCAGATACTTAGAGGAAAATACTGGCAGAACTCTTTTCCGCATACATTTTAAAGACATCTTCAATGAAACAAATCCAATTACAAAGAAGACTAAGGAAAGTATAAACCTATGGTACTACATCATATAAAAATGCTTCTTCACAGCAAAAGAAACCACTACCCAAACCAAGAGACCCCTCACAGAATGGGAGAAGATCTCTAAATGCCATACATCAGACAAGAGTTTAATAATCAACATATATAAAGAGCTTGCCAAACTCAACAACAAGACAACAAATAACCCCATCCAAAAATGGGGGGAGGGCATGTACAGAATATTCACCACAGAAGAGATCCAAAAGGCAGAGAAACACATGAAAAAATGCTTCAAGTCTCTGATTGTCAGAGAAATGCAAATAAAGACAACAATGATATACCACTTCACTCCTGTGAGAATGTCATACATCAGAAAAGGTAACAGCAGCCAATTCTGGAGAGGGTGTGGGGTCAAAGGAACCCTCCTACACTGCTGGTGGGAGTGTAAATTGGTCCAACCTCTGTGGAGAGCAGTCTGGAGAACTCTCAGAAGGCTAGAAG